>NC_057797.1:93354118-93361693 GCF_018294505.1 Triticum aestivum | reverse complement strand
ATCAGCGACGTCTGGCCGCGCCTCGCTGCTCGTCGGAGGCCGCCAGCCCGCGCCTCCTGCCATCCGCGCCGCCCCTGTGTCTGCCTTCGCTCGCCGCGGTCGGCCGGCGAGCCTTGCCTAGGCCACGACCTCGCCCCACCGCGCCCTGGTGACCTCCACCTACGCCCCGGGGTCACCCACTCGGGTGCTCGCGCCCATGCCCGAGGCCAGCCGCCCGAACGTCCGCGCCCGCACCTGCGGCGCCCGCAGCACCCAAACCCACTATGGCCCCTAGGGCCTATGACAGCCGGGCCCCACGCCCCCTGAACATTTAAAAATAATAATAAAAGTAAATAAATAAAATATTAATTAGTTAATTAATTAAAGATTTAATTAACTTAATTAATCCTGATTAGATTAACCTAATCATCTGGTTTAGTTAATTAACCTGTTAGGTTTAGTTAACAGTCAATGGCATGCGGGACCCACATGTCAGCTTGACCAGTCAACACCTCTGTTGACTGATAATGTCATGCTGACGTCATGCTGATGCAATAATACTATTTTCGAATTTAATTAATAATTAATAAGTTAGAAAATGATTTAAAAACTTTAAAAATTAATATAAAATAAACCGTAGCTCGGATGGAAAAACTTTGTACATGAAAGTTGCTCAGAACGACGAGACGAATCCGGATACGCGACCCGTTCGTCTGCCACACAACCCTAGCATAGTGAACCTGCAACATTTCACCTCCGGTTCATCTGTCCAAAAACGCGAAACGCCGGGGATACTTTCCCGGATGTTTCCCCCCTTCACCGGTATCACCTACTACCGCGTTAGGGCACACCGAACACCGCGTATTGTCTTGTTATGCTTTGTGATACTTTGATTACTCTATTATTTATTGTGTTCCCTCTCCGTTACTTCTTTCCGATAGACCCCGAGACTGCCGGCGACCCCCAGTTCGACTACGGAGTTGACGGCCCCTCCTTGCCAGAGCAACCAGGCAAGCCCCCCCTTTGATCACCAGATATCGCCTACTCTTCTCTATACTGCTTGCATTAGAGTAGTGTAGCATGTTACTGCTTTCCGTTAATCCTATTCTGATGCATAGCCTGTCATTGCTGCTACAGTCATTGATACCTTACCCGCAATCCTAAATGCTTAGTATAGGATGCTAGTGTTCCATCAGTGGCCCTACACTCTTGTCCGTCTGCCATGCTATACTACTGGGCTGTGATCACTTCGGGAGGTGATCACGGGCATATACTATATACTTTACACTGTTACATTACCTGTGATACTGTTCGGAGTTGGGGGCTGAAGGGACAGGTGGCTCCACCCCGGTAGAGGTGGGCCTGGGTTCCCGACGGTCCCCGACTGTTACTTTGTGGCGGAGCGGCAGGGCAGGTTGAGACCACCTAGGAGACAGGTGGGCCTGGCCCTGTTTGGCATTCGCGGATACTTAACACGCTTAACGAGATCTTGGTATTTGATCTGAGTCGGCTACGAGCCTATACGCACTAACCATCTACGCGGGAGTAGTTATGGGTATCCCGACGTCGTGGTATCAGCCGAAGCACTTCAGACGTCAGCGACGGAGCGGCGCGCGCCGGATTGGAACATAAGCCTGCTCTTGCATTAAGGGGGCTAGTTCTGCTTCCGGCCGCCCTCGCAACGTGCAGGTGTGCTATGGGCGATGGGCCCAGACCCCTGTGCGCTTAGGTTTAGACCGGCGTGCTGGCCTCTCTGTTTTGCCTAGGTGGGGCTGCGACGTGTTGATCTTCCGAGGCCGGGCATGACCCAGGAAAGTGTGTCCGGCCAAATGGGATCGAGCGTGTTGGGCTATGTGGTGCACCCCTGCAGGGAAGTTAATCTATTCGAATAGCCGTGATCTTCGGTAACAGGACGACTTGGAGTTGTACCTTGACCTTATGACAACTAGAACCGGATACTTAATAAAACACACCCTTCCAAGTGCCAGATACAACCCGGTGATCGCTCTCTAACAGGGCGACGAGGAGGGGATCGCCGGGTAGGATTATGCTATGCGATGCTACTGGAGATGCTACTTGGAGATGCTACTTGGAGATGCTACTTGGAGGACTTCAGTCTACTCTCTTCTACATGCTGCAAGACGGAGGCTGCCAGAAGCGTAGTCTTCGACAGGATTAGCTATCCCCCTCTTATTCTGGCATTCTGCAGTTCAGTCCACTGATATGGCCTCTTTACACATATACCCATGCATATGTAGTGTAGCTCCTTGCTTGCGAGTACTTTGGATGAGTACTCACGGTTGCTTTCTCCCCCCTTTTTCCCCTTTCCTTCCTTCCTGGTTGTCGCAACCAGATGCTGGAGCCCTGGAGCCAGACGCCACCGTCGACGACGACTACTACACTGGAGGTGCCTACTACTACGTGCAGCCCGTTGACGACGACCAAGAGTAGTTAGGAGGATCCCAGGCAGGAGGCCTGCGCCTCTTTCGATCTGTATCCCAGTTTGTGCTGGCCATCTTATGGCAACTTGTTTAACTTATGACTGTACTCAGATATTGTTGCTTCCGCTGACTCGTCTATGATCGAGCACTTGTATTCGAGCCCTCGAGGCCCCTGGCTTGTATTATGATGCTTGTATGACTTATTTTATTTGTAGAGTTGTGTTGTGATATCTTCTTGTGAGTCCCTGATCTTGATCGTACACATTTGCGTGCATGATTAGTGTATGATTGAATCGGGGGTGTCACAAGTTGGTATCAGAGCCGACTGCCTGTAGGAATCCCCCTTCTCAACTCCTTGGCCGAAGTCGAGTCTAGTCGTTGAAAAACTTTTACTAACATGGCTGTGTGGCCCATGGGCCCACGTCGCCATCGGGTGGTAGTAGGATCTTTTATTCGTCGACCTATACTCTGGGACTCTGACATCTCTTCTATTCGGGTTAAAGGAATTTTGCTAAATCTAACATTAGGATCTCGTTATCACTTTCACCCGGGGAGCCCCTTATTACTGATGATCGTCTGCTGCATGTGAAGACCCTGAAGATACTTTCCGTTGTTAAGCCGAGAACTTGTGTTCATCGCGTTTGCAATTCCCCTTCCACCGTCAACCCTTATGGGTAACTACTTACAGTTGTTATTCTTATATTATCCCCAGTTGGTCTTGTTATTACAAGATACCCTAAAAAAATCATCGTGGTTTCGATAATCCCTTGAGCTTACTGCCTTGCTGTTCTTGTCACTTGAATACCCCTACGGTTAATTCTCGCATTTATAGAATATCCGCTCATCCCCCAGTTGTTTATGTGTTACACAAAAGTCTTCGAAATACCACCCGATATTCCAAAAATCCTCAGCAACCTATTGCTCTGGAATTTCTTGTTTATTTTCATTATGATTAATCCCATAAGTATAGAAATCTTATTGACATTCCTTGTCATTATCATTTTGAGTCTGTTGACTCAATATGTTGCGAATGCACGTAATCATCAGTTGATCCTTTTAAATTATCTCTCCGGCTCAGACGTCTTTCAAACATGAGCTGGTTCTCGACCAAACTATCTGTCGTCGATTGTGCCTCTGGTATATTCAATCGATCCATCCTTGATCAGAACGTCTGCTTCTGATCCTTTGTTTTGGAAATCATAATTCCTTTTTATTTAAGCTTTGAATTATTCAGATGATTCCATAACCTGTTGCATTTGCATTCCTTCCTCTTCTGGTTGAGTACCGATACTCATATCAGATCCTTTGTGGACTATCAAGTCCTTTGTTGGATTGTTATCCGACAGTGTCCTTCACATTTGAACACTTTGTGAGTCCTTCCCCTTATACATGATGCCCTTGTTAAGTTGTATCCTCTGCTTGGCCAACCGTGCTCTGCTTTCGGGCTTGTGTTATTTACTCTGGAAACTTGTGGTATATGTTTCTAAGAAGCCCATATGGGTTGAACATATGCCTTCTCTAAACCGTGTGAACCCGAAAGTTTTCACGAGTCATACTTATCTGGTATTGCACCAGGTAAAACTTTCAACAACTAATGTCATCTTTGAAATACGAGAGGTGAATGGAAGATTATGCATTGAGGAAGTGGGAGTCGACCTTGAACTTTGTGTTCATGCCCATGGACGCGATGTATATCCTATCCTGGAAGCTTCTTGTAATAATAACTATTTCCTTGATAGCTAACATATGGTATCTGTGAATTGATCCCTTGCAACCGTGGTTCCGACCATGATTGTTCTTCTTTGATTCCATTTCTCGGACAAGTTAAAACAATTGTCTTCTATGGATCAATACACCAGTCCAACCTTTACTTTGATCTTGTGTTGAGTATTACCCCCCTGGTATCTCGAGATTATCATGGTACTTCATAACTTCTTATGAGTTCTTCATCAAGTGCTACCTTACCACTGATTCCAATTTTTCACGGGCTCTGAGTTATTAAACACTCAAAGACACCGATAACTGAACCGAGTCCACTCTACGGTTCAACAACTCTTCAGTAAGCTTCTATAAGTACGAGTTTGTACCCGATCACGCCATTCCTAGCCTGTTTGGCTATATCATTGACGTGACGATTCTAACGGTGCTACCTGGTCCTTATTCTCGGAGCACCAATTTTCGACGATGAACTAACCTTACGTCGATCCTCATCGTCATATCATTTCGCCTTAAACAACAAGCTTGAGTTCGAGTTTGTGTCGTAACTGTGGTTCCAATAACCTCTTGCTTCATCATTCCCTTGACTTGATGTCGTCGCTGATTGACTACATCTGCATGAAATCTCTCGACAATTGTGTCGTGATCACCATCAACCTTATGAGCTCTTCCAGGAATTCAATTGAATTCATGATGGGTAATACCATCCTTGCCCCTCGATGATTCCTGTTCTCATCGACCACTTTATTGCCTTCCGTTCAACACAACTTGTTCGCGTTTTGTGTAAACCTTGAGATCACTGCTACCCAGCAGTTGATCTTCCTTACCTCGGAAGTATTACCATCACTTTTTGTCAAGAATGTGGTGAGAATTTTACCACCTCTTAATAATTCTTGATATCTTAATACTTCTTGCCATCTTCGTTCATTCCTTGGTCCCCGTATTGTTTTTAACCGGAATACCGACAATGGAGCTATGACGTGTGAATTCAAAACTTCTAGCAACCCTATTGCTTTGAAGTGAATGGGCGATAGTTCATTCTAAGTCCTTCGCTAATTGAATCACCATTCTAACATTGGTCGTGCAACCCAACCCGTACTTCGGGCGCACCCTTCAACCAATGTTTAATTGTGTATGTTTTCCTCGAGCATACTTCCTTATATCAGTTGATCTGACAAATGTTATCTCCTTGTTCACTTAATGGTGGAAATCCATCTTTTGGGAATCTCGGTGAATTGCCGTTGAGTTCACCAGACACCTCCTTGTCCTCTCCCTGGTTTAATGGTGAACTATTGCTTCAGAAACCCGCTCCCATAGTTCATTTCCCGAGAAGCTTGCAATGCCATTTCAACGATTTGTGTTGCGCCTTTTCTTCTCGGACATCCTGAGTCTCAGGTATCCTGACACCAATCGGATCTGAATCTCGGTCAGATATGATGGTTGGGACAACTTTCCAAGAGTTATGACGTTGATCCTTTGATGACCCGGTAACATGATGTCATGCCTAGCACCCCCCCCCGGCTGGAGGACCTATCATTATAGATTCCTTTTCAGCAAGGTTATCCATTCATCCATGAGGAAATTGTAAGACTTATTCTACAAGTTATTCTTGATGGATCCTTCGTGTTTCCAAAGTCTGATCTTCACCTGAAGACCATGTCACTGCTATCTCAAAGCATGTCAATGGTACTCCAATTTTCAACAGGCACGTTTGAAGCACGATGCTATATTTTAATTATCAATTATCCTAACACCGTTGTATGAGTAATATCATGAGATTCCTCCCCCCTTACCTAAATGGTTTTCTACTTTATATCCTGTCATGGATATCTTGCTCTGCTTGTCCTTGGGAAGGATATACCCTCGAAATATGTGTTTAAACATATTTTCCTTTCCATTGTTCTGTTTAATCTGATGATCATATTTCCTTCCATTTGTTTGTTTAAACCTTTTCTATGATCTATATGATATAAGCAGTAATAATCCACTGCTTGTGCAAACGCCTCGATGTACAACTCTGTCAGTAAGACCTTGTTACTATTGATGATGACATTCCGGTAACCACCGATGGACGGGAACCTTGCCTATTGGTCCGCCTCGTTTCAACGAGTAGGAAAATGGTTCTCTTCGTCCCTCGCCCTTGGTACCAACGTTGTTGCTGACATAGCTGACATGGTACTCCCTGACATGCCTTGCTATCATGACCGTGCAAGATGTCACTGCTCCTATTATAAAAAAAAAGAACCACATGGTGGGCCCATAACCCACAGTTTCACAGGATCGAAACCTGACTCTCCTATACACCCTGTTGCCAAAGTTATTCCTATAGCTTGACTTCGTATGTAATTTGCGAGCCACCTTCCTAGTGATCAATTCTGGTATCAGACACAATACTTATTCCCGTTGCTCTGAACCCCATTCACACTCTGTTTCAGGCAATGAACGATTGCCTATCCGCTTGAAACTTCTTATTGCACCGTCTTACTTTGCTCTCGATGTGTTTCATTTGTTCAACTCGAGAGATACTCATATGTTCATACTTGGGAAACCCCCAGAAGATTTTCCCTTGTAACATCCTATCGTTGTAGAGCTGCCCCTTACCTATTCGTAAGTACGATGGAGATCCCGAAGAAAGGATGACAAATTGATCATGGTGACTTGAAGCAGTGAAATGAAGACATCAACGAAAGGGATCAACCTCTTCGACAGGGAAGCCAAGACCGAGAAGACTCGTTAGGTTTTTCGCTACCAACACCTTCGCCCCTTATTCCACCTCTTAAATCTCGGGACGAGATTTCTTGTAGTGGAGGAGAATTGTGACGCCCGGATAATCAAGCTACAGTAAACCTCTGCTAACGGGGCCACGTCACCACGATTACTGTTGCTAATCTCACGATGATTCAAATCTCGTTCAAAGTCAAATTCAAAATCAAGTCAAACAAATAAAGTTTTCAAAAGTTAAAACTAAAATGTTCAAGATGGGTCAAATAAATCATGAGTAATTATGGTGGAGAAACCACATTTTGATAAAATAGTTAGATGCTCAAAAATAAACAAAACAATAACAAAATCAAATAAATAAATGCCTTTTTCAATTAATAAAATATTAACTAAGTTATTTCATTTCCCAAAACTATTGGGGCAGTGGAATATTTATTAAAACTAAATTAGGTACAACTTTGGTATTTTACAAAACTATAATAAAATAAAAAACTAAAAGAAAACAGAAAAGAAATAGAAGGAAAATAGAAACCAAAGAAAAGAAAGGCAAAGCCCCCCTCCCCCTGGGCCATTCGGCCCAACTGGGCATCCAGGCCTCTAGGAGGCCCACCCCATGCCCCCTGTATAACCCCTCCCGGAACCCTAGCTACCCAACCGATCTCCCACTTCCCCCCCCCGCATGATCCCCTCTTCCCCACCCCACGATCCGATGTGGATC
>NC_057797.1:93200714-93352022 GCF_018294505.1 Triticum aestivum | reverse complement strand
TTCGCGGATACTTAACACGCTTAACGAGATCTTGGTATTTGATCTGAGTCGGCTACGAGCCTATACGCACTAACCATCTACGCGGGAGTAGTTATGGGTATCCCGACGTCGTGGTATCAGCCGAAGCACTTCAGACGTCAGCGACGGAGCGGCGCGCGCCGGATTGGAACATAAGCCTGCTCTTGCATTAAGGGGGCTAGTTCTGCTTCCGGCCGCCCTCGCAACGTGCAGGTGTGCTATGGGCGATGGGCCCAGACCCCTGTGCGCTTAGGTTTAGACCGGCGTGCTGGCCTCTCTGTTTTGCCTAGGTGGGGCTGCGACGTGTTGATCTTCCGAGGCCGGGCATGACCCAGGAAAGTGTGTCCGGCCAAATGGGATCGAGCGTGTTGGGCTATGTGGTGCACCCCTGCAGGGAAGTTAATCTATTCGAATAGCCGTGATCTTCGGTAACAGGACGACTTGGAGTTGTACCTTGACCTTATGACAACTAGAACCGGATACTTAATAAAACACACCCTTCCAAGTGCCAGATACAACCCGGTGATCGCTCTCTAACAGGGCGACGAGGAGGGGATCGCCGGGTAGGATTATGCTATGCGATGCTACTGGAGATGCTACTTGGAGATGCTACTTGGAGATGCTACTTGGAGGACTTCAGTCTACTCTCTTCTACATGCTGCAAGACGGAGGCTGCCAGAAGCGTAGTCTTCGACAGGATTAGCTATCCCCCTCTTATTCTGGCATTCTGCAGTTCAGTCCACTGATATGGCCTCTTTACACATATACCCATGCATATGTAGTGTAGCTCCTTGCTTGCGAGTACTTTGGATGAGTACTCACGGTTGCTTTCTCCCCCCTTTTTTCCCCTTTCCTTCCTTCCTGGTTGTCGCAACCAGATGCTGGAGCCCTGGAGCCAGACGCCACCGTCGACGACGACTACTACACTGGAGGTGCCTACTACTACGTGCAGCCCGTTGACGACGACCAAGAGTAGTTAGGAGGATCCCAGGCAGGAGGCCTGCGCCTCTTTCGATCTGTATCCCAGTTTGTGCTGGCCATCTTATGGCAACTTGTTTAACTTATGACTGTACTCAGATATTGTTGCTTCCGCTGACTCGTCTATGATCGAGCACTTGTATTCGAGCCCTCGAGGCCCCTGGCTTGTATTATGATGCTTGTATGACTTATTTTATTTGTAGAGTTGTGTTGTGATATCTTCCCGTGAGTCCCTGATCTTGATCGTACACATTTGCGTGCATGATTAGTGTACAATTGAATCGGGGGCGTCACACATTTTGATGAGTACTCATGGTTGCTTTGCTCCCTATTTTCCCCCTTTCTATACTCGATTGCTGCGACTAGACGTTGGAGCCCAGGAGCCAGACGCCACCGTCGACGACGACTACTACTACTCGGGAGGTGCCTACTACTATGTGCAGCCCGCTGACGACGACCAGGAGTAGTTTAGGAGGATCCCAGGCAGGAGGCCTGCGCCTCTTTTGATCTGTATCCCAGTTTGTGCTAGCCTTCTTAAGGCAAAGTTGTTTAACTTATGTCTGTACTCAGATTTTGTTGCTTCCGCTGACTCGTCTATGATCGAGCTCTTGTATTCGAGCCCTCGAGGCCCCTGGCTTGTAATATGATGCTTGTATGACTTATTTTATTTGTAGAATTGTGTTGTGATATCTTCCCGTGAGTCCCTAATCTTGATCGTACACGTTTGCGTGTATGATTAGTGTACGATTGAATCGGGGGCGTCACAAGTTGGTATCAGAGCCAACTGCCTGTAGGAATCCCCCTTCCACACTCCTTGGCCGAAGTCGAGTCTAGACATTGCAAAAACTTTTTACTAACATGGTTGTGTGTCTTACAGGCCCACGTCACCATTGGGTGGTGTTAGGATCCTTTATTCCCCAACCTATACTCTGGGACTCTGAGCTCTCTTCTATTCGGGTTAAATGATTTTGCTAAAAACAAAACTAACTTTAGGTTCTCGAAGGTACTTTCTCCCGGAGAGCCCCTCACCTCAGATGATCGCCTGCTTCACTAGAAGATTCTGAAGTTACTCTACGATGTTCTCTCGAGTCTTTGTGCCATCACATTTGTGATTTCCTTCCATCGTCAACCCCTATGAAAACTGCATACACTTGCCATTCATACAATCATTCCCCGTTGATCTTGTTCTTACAAGATGTCCCGAAATACTCTCTGTTGTCCCGAGAATCCCTTGAGCTTACTGCCTTGCAGTTCTTTACCACACGAATACCCCTACGAATAAATCCTCGCTCTTGTCGAGTATCCGCTCACCCCCAGTTGTTCATGTGTTTTACAAAGTCCTCGAAATACCATTCGACTTTCTGAAGATCCTCAGCAACCCATTGCTCTTGGTTTCCCTGCCTTCCTACATTATGGTTAAGTCCATACTTCTAGTAATCTCCGTTGACATCCTCTGTCACTATCATTTCGAGTCACTTGATTTGGTATGTTGCGAATGCTCGCAATCCTCAATCAGATCCTAGAATTCATCATTCCGGCTCAGACGTCATTTTGAACATGAGTTGGTCCTCGAACAATCAAGTTGTCGTTGAATGTACCCCTTAGTCTATTCAACTTATCCATTCTTAATCAGAGCGTTTGCTTCTAATCCCTTGATTTGGAAATCATAATTCCTTTGCAATTGAGCTTTGAACTAGTCAGTTGTTCTATAATCGGATCTCCTTGCATTCTTTCTTCCTCTGGTTGTGTGCCGATGCTCACATCAGATCCCTTGTGGACCACCAGACCCTTTGTCAGATTTTATTCGACAATGTCCTTCATATTCAATAAGCTTGTGAGCAGTTCCTCGGATACATAATGCCTTTAGTAAATTGTATCCTCTGCTTTCTGAAGCATGCTCTACTATCGAGTTTGTGTTATTTACTATTGAAGCTTGTGGTATATGTTTCCACGATACCCTGAAGGGTTGAACCTATGCCTTCCTTAATATGTGTGGACTCGAAAGTTTTCACGAGTCATACTCTTCTGGTGTTTTGCTAGATAAAAATTTCAACACTACAACTTCTTCGAAAGTGAGAAGTGAATGAAAGGTTATGCATTGGAGAAGTGGGAGTCGACCTTGAACTTTGTGTTCATGCCCATGGACATGATGTAGATCTTATCATTAAAACTTCTCTTAAATTAATTATTCCTTTGTTATAAGTTCATCTTATATCTGGGATTCAGCCTTTTGCAATCGTGGTTTCGACCATGTTTCTCCTTGATTCCATTTCTCGTGCAAGTTTGAGCCCTTGTATTCTGCAGAGCATTACCCTAGTCCAACCTCTACTTTGATCTGTCGTCGAGTATTACCGCCTGGTATCTCGAGATTATCATGGAACCGCATAACTTCTTATGAGTTCTTCATCAAGTGCTACATTCTCACTGATTCCAAATTTTCACGGGCTCTGAGTTATTAAACACACAAAGACATCGATAACTGACTCAAGTCCGCACCATGATTAATCAACTCTTGAGGTGATAAACTCGATCACGTCATTCCTAGCCTGCTTGGCTATATCTTTGTCATGCCGATTTTAACTGTGCTACCCGGTCCTTCTTCCCGGAGCAAAAATTTCGAGGTGAGCTAATCTTACGTCGATCTTCCTTGTCATAACAATTGTCCTTGAATGACAAGCTTGATTTCAAGTTTGTGTCATACCTATGGTTTCAATAACTTCTCGCTTCATCATTCCGTGGACTTGATGTCATCGCCGATCAGTTACATCTTCTTGAAACCTCTCGACAATTGTGTCATGATCATCATCAACATTTTGACCCCTTCTAGGATATCAATTGAATTCATGATGAGAAGTACCATCCTTGCCCTCGATGATTTGTGTTATCATCAACCACTTTATTGTCTTCCGTTCAACACAAACTTGTTCGTGTTTCTAGCAACCCTATTACTTTCAAGTTAATGGTCGATATTTCATTCTTAGACTATTGCTTGTTGAATCACCTTTCTAACATTGATCATGCTACCTAAGACCATATTTTGGGTCCACTTTTCAACCAATGCTTAATTGTGCATGTTTTCCTCGAGCATACATCCTTATATCATTTGATCCGACAAATGTTATCTCCTTGTTCACATAAGTGTGGAAATCCATCTTTTGAAAATCTCAATGAATTGTCGCTGAGTTCATCAGCCACCTCTTCATCCTCTCCTTGGTTTTAATGATGAACTCTTGTTTCGGAACTCGCTTCCATAGTACATTTCCCGAGAATCTTACAATGTCGTCTCGTCAATTGTGTTGTACCTTTTCTTCTCAGGCATCCCGAGTGAGGGAGTCCTGGATCAGGGGGTGTTCGGATAGCCGGACTATACCTTCAGCCGGACTCCTAGACTATGAAGATACAAGATTGAAGACTTCGTCCCATGTCCGGATGGGACTTTCCTTGGCGTGGAAGGCAAGCTTGGCGATGCGATATTCAAGATCTCCTACCATTGTAACCGACTCTGTGTAACCCTAACCCTATCCGGTGTCTATATAAACCGGAGGGTTGTAGTCCGTAGGGAAGGATCAACTCCATACACAATCATACCATAGGCTAGCTTCTAGGGTTTAGCCTCCTTGATCTCGTGGTAGATCTACTCTTGTACTACCCATATCATCAATATTAATCAAGCAGGAGTAGGGTTTTACCTCCATCGAGAGGGCCCGAACCTGGGTAAAACAAAGTGTCCCCAGTCTCCTGTTACCATCCGGCCTAGACGCACAGTTCGGGACCCCCTACCCGAGATCCGCCGGTTTTGACACCGACATTGGTGCTTTCATTGAGAGTTCCTCTGTGCCGTCGCAATCAGGAAGGATGCCCTCTCCCGTCTTCAAGGACGGTGCCGTCGCTAAGGGAGCCTTGGCTGTTGGCCAAACACTCCGGTTAGGTGGTTTCCTCATGACCGCCTGTTCGGCTGTTGCACCGACGGTGACCTCTCGGGTCATCAAAAGCAACCTACACGTCAGCTCGGAGTTCGCCGAGCAACTAGATCCAATGGAGCTCTCTTCCGTAAACGGGCTCTTGGATCGCATCGCCGCCCTGGGGGTCACTACGGATTACGACCAGGTTGGGCTTAAACCCGATCTAAGAGAAATTAACTCTCCCCAAGTCACCCACCACGTTGCCGTGGTAGAGGCGCAGTGCGGCGACCCTTTATCTATTTTAAGGACCAGCTACGTCCGAATTCCCGACCCCTCCAAACCGGATAGCCGTGGAGAAGAGGATGTAACTCAAGACCTGAGCTTAAGATCAGGCGACGGGCCGGACTCGCTGGACAACATCCAAGAATCCGAACTGCAAAATTCGGAAACTCTTCGGCCTCCGAATCTTGGTTCGGGTGAGGTCTCGGATTTAACGCCACCCACCCACCCAAATAAAAGCGATCTCTCCCAAGTCAGCCAGAGGCCCGACGAAACAGTACATCATTACTGGGCCAGATTCCTCCTGGTTATGAACAGGACAAAGGATTGCCGCGAGGGAGATGCAATATCAATCTTCTGCAATAATTGCACGGACGAGGGAATACTTAACGCCATAAGCCGTCGTGACATCACACGCTTCGCTGACTTGGCGTCCATAGTACAAAAGTACTGTGCTATGGAAAGTGTCTGGAAAACCGAAATAAAATTTTGGGATAATCCGGCCTTGAATAGTAATCCCGTCAGAACTAAGAGGGTGCATCATCATAAGACACCCGGGATAAATAGCAAAAAACCAAAAACCTCTACAGGACGTGGAACCGTACTGGAAAGGTGGCTTGATGGACCCTGTAGAATTCACAGTACAGAGGACGCCACACCAACTCACAGCCTTAGAGCGTGTTGGATAATCCGGCAGGTAGCCAAAATTGGCGAGGACCTCTTAAATCAGGAGGCCGCAGAAAACCAGCCCGAGGACACCAGTACCGTTCTCACAGTCTTCGAGACTTTCGCATCAAACAATATGCGAAAGAGAAAACTCCGCAGCCTCGCCAAAGTCTATCAAGTTGCAACAATAAATCCATGAAGCGACACTGCTATCACTTTCAACGCAAGTGATGAACCTAGATTCCAAATAGCCCGAGCACCAGCCGCATTGGTCCTCAGTCCCATAGTGGACGGCTTTTGCCTCACCAAGGTGCTCATGGATGGAGGCAGCAGACTGAACCTCATTTATGAGGAAACCCTTCAAAAAATGGAAATAGACTGGAGCCACGTCGAACGAAGCAGCACAGCCTTTAGAGGAATAATCCCCAGTCAGGAAGCACGCTGCACAGGAAAAATCACACTAGATGTGGTGTTCGGCACGCCGGATAATTACACGTCCGAAGAAGTCACGTTTCAAGTGGCCCCGTTCAAAAGCGGGCATCACGCCTTACTAGGGCGGGAAGCATTCACAATCTTCCAAGCGATACCCCATTACGGGTACATGAAGCTTAAGATGCCCGGGCCTAACGGAATTATCACTCTAGCTAGTGATCCAGACATAGCACTCCGCGCCGAGAACAAGACAGCCGCATTAGCCCTTGAGGCACTATCCGAAGCCTTAGCGGCCGAGGAACTGACTGCGCTGCGCTCCACGGTCAATAGGGATGATGTGATACTCGACAAAAGATCCAAATCCACATCCTTCAAGCCAACTGACGAAATAGTCAAATTCCAGGTCCGTCCAACGGACCCCAATAAAACAGCTTCCATCGGGGCACGACTGAACCCCGATGTAGACGCCGCACTGCGAGAGTTCCTACGAGAGAACTGGGACATTTTCGCCTGGCACCCTTCAGACATGCCAGGGATCCCACGCAGGCTGGCCGAACATAGCTTAAATATCCTACAAGGATTCAAACCTGTCAAACAAGCTCTTCGGCGTTTTTCCGAACCTAAGAGACATGCCATGGGAGAAGAGCTAGCCAAGCTATTGGAGGCCGGATTCATTAGAGACATAAAACATCCGGACTGGCTAGCAAACCTGGTGATGGTACCAAAGAAGGACAAATCTTGGCGCCTGTGTGTCGACTTCAAAGACCTTAACAAGGCTTGCCCAAAGGATCCTTTCCCCCTCCACCGTATCGATCAAATTATTGATGCCACCGCAGGACACGACTCGTTGTGTCTCCTCGACGCATACTACGATTACCATCAAATCAAGATGGCGGAATCAGACCAAGCTGCAACGACATTCATCACACCATACGGCCCATTCTGCTTCAACACAATGCCCTTCGGGCTAAAAAACGCCGGCGCAACATATCAGCGCATGATCCAGACCTGTCTGGCAAATCAGATCGGCAAAACAGTTGAGGCATATGTGGATGATGTGGTCATCAAATCAAGACACGTCGAATCACTAGTAGACGACCTGAGGCTCACATTCGATAACCTCCGACAATACGACATCAAGCTCAATTCGGAAAAATGCGTCTTCGGCGTTCCAGCGGAAAGCTCTTGGGCTTCATTGTATCCGGTAGAGGAATTGAAGCAAATCCAGCCAAAATCTGAGCTTTGTCACAATTGGATATCCCAAAGGACCTCAAACAAATACAAAAATTAACCGGATGCGTGGCGGCTCTAAGCCGCTTCATCTCCCGTTTGGTAGAGAAGGCACTGCCCCTTTATCGCCTCCTTCGGCGCACCGAACACTTCGAGTGGACGGATGCCGCCACGGCTGGACTCGAGGAAATAAAAGCCACATTGGCAACAAACCCAGT
The DNA here is from genome assembly GCF_018294505.1 of Triticum aestivum. NCBI lineage: Eukaryota > Viridiplantae > Streptophyta > Magnoliopsida > Poales > Poaceae > Triticum > Triticum aestivum. The sequence continues at coordinate 93,344,299 of NC_057797.1, read as the reverse complement.
CCTGGCCGCGCCAAACACCGGCGAACCAATGCTACTATACATTGCAGCAACACATCAAGTTGTCAGGGCAGTGCTCGTTGTCGAGCGGGAAACGGACGGACACAAATTCCCCCTTCAAAGGGTCTACTACGTGTCCACTGTCCTCACTCCATGCAAATCACGGCACCCACATTATCAAAAAATAGCATACGCGGTATTCATGGCATCCCGAAAGCTACAACACTACTTTCAAGAGTGTTCCATAACAGTAGCCTCGGAAGTACCACTTAACGATATTATCAACAACCGTGATGCAACAGGCCGGATCGCAAAATGGGCCATCGAGCTCCTCCCGTTTGACATAACCTACAAGCCACGGCGAGCTATCAAATTGCAAGTTTTGGCCGACTTCGTCGCAGAATGGACGGAGGCCGAACTCCCTAAAGAGTACGGCACATACTCAAACTAGATCATGCATTTCGACGGCTCCAAAATGTTGGCCAGACTGGGGGCTGGCGTCGTTTTGACGTCCCCCACAGGGGACACAGTCCAGTACGTACTCCAAATTATGTACACGGACTCCAACAACGCAGCCGAATACGAGGCCCTTCTACATGGCCTCCGGATGGCAGTATCCATGGGCATTCAACGCCTAGAGGTACGCGGGGATTCGAACCTCGCGATATCCCAAATAAATGGTGACTTCGACGCCAAGGACCCAAAAATGGCAGCTTACCGCAACGCCGTCCTCAAAATGTCAGCTCGGTTCGAAGGGCTGGAGTTTCACCATATAGCCCGAGAAAACAATCAAGCAGCGGACGTCCTGGCACGAATCGGAGCAAAACGCGATGCATTCCCCCCCCAACATCTTCTTGGAAAGATTGTTCAAGCCATCTGTAGCATGGGAGGGAGAACCCGCAAATAACAGCCCGGACCCAGCCGCAACACTCGACGCCGAACAAACTGACACAATTGGAGGTTCTGCCAATGAAATTACACCTTCAGCCCACGACATAATGGCGGTCATCGCCCCATGGACAGAACCATTCCTAGCCTACCTTACCAGGCAGGAACTCCCGGAGGACCAAAATGAGGCCCGCTGCATAGTGCGGCGATCTAAAGCCTACAGAGTCCATGAGGGAGAGCTTTACAAGAAAAGCACTACCGGAGTCCTTCAAAGATGCATCTCCGAAGAGGAAGGGCGGAACCTCCTGGCTGAAATTCATGCCGGACTCGGTGGTCACCACGCTGCCGCTCGGTCCCTTGTTAGCAAGGCTTTCCGTACAGGCTTTTATTGGCCGACGGCCCGAGCAGACGCTCAGGACTTAGTCTAACGATGCGCTGGTTGCCAACTTTTTGCCAACCAAAGCCATATGCCACCCACCGCACTTCAAACTATACCAATCACCTGGCCTTTTGCGGTCTGGGGGCTTGACATGGTCGGACCCCTTAAAGGTGGGACCGATAGTAAAAAATACTTACTGGTCATGGTGGATAAATTCACCAAATGGATAGAAGCCAAGCCTGTTAAAACAGCCGAATCCGGACCTGTGATAGACTTCATATCCGGGGTTGTACACCGTTACGGCGTCCCCCACAGCATCATAACCGATAACGGTACAAACTTTACCGCCAACGAGGTAAAACTCTGGTGCAAAAACATGGGCATCAAGCTCGATTATGCTTCCGTCTATCACCCACAAACCAACGGCCAGGTCGAACGAGCAAATGGTCTTATCATGAGCGGCATTAAACCCAGACTAGTGCGGTCCCTTAAGGAGTCTAACACGCATTGGGTAGAGGAGCTCGACTCCATGCTCTGGGGGCTGCGGACCACGCCGAATCGCACCACCGAATACACACCGTTCTTCATGGTGTACGGTGCAGAGGCAGTTCTGCCCTGCGACATAATTCATGACTCACCTCGAGTGCGCATGTACGAAGAAAGAGAAGCCGAGCTCGATCGGCAGGACAGTATGGATGCTTTGGAGGAGGAGCGCGACGTGGCAAAAGCCCGTTCCGCATTCTATCAACAGCAGGCTCGAAGATATCAAAGCAAAGAAGTACGGGCCAAAAATTACAATGTCGGCGAACTAGTTCTACGCCTGCCGGACAAGAAAAAGGACAAACTCAAGCCCAAGTGGGAAGGTCCATTCATAATTGACCAAGTCCTGATCGGCGGGGCGTACCACCTGCGAGATGCGTCTGATAATCGACTCGAGCCGAACCCATGGAACGCCACCCATCTCCGAAGATTCTACGCCTAGCACTGGACTCTATGTTTGTCTCCTACCTCTGTCCATTTTTTGCATTTTTTCTGTCTTACGTTTCTCTCCTTCCCTTCTTTTCTTTTTAGCCCTTAAAGGCTCATCTAGTGACGTGCCTATCGCACTCATTATACCTGGGGGCTTCTTTAACAGAAGCTTGTTTATGTGGGCTTCACGCCCAACACATGCGTCAGACTTCCGCATGTACCTTTTTCTTCACCACTATATGCATCGATATGACTTAAGTTTTGGCCAAGCTGGGTTGCCTAGCTCCTGTGCTTACCCCTACGTTCCCGATTGTTCGGCTAGGTGGTAAAGGGAGCACCTCTGCGATTGTTACTGCCGGGTCAGCCGGATGTGTACCTCAGACTGGGTGAAGCCGAAAGCTAGCGTTCTTAAGGGAATATTCGGTCGGTGAGATAAAAGATGATCTTTTTTACTCATTTTATGCGCCCCCAGATGCTTTTTCTGCGTCTTTCACGCAGTCCGGACATGCACTTCAGGGCATGCCTCCCAGTGAAAGGAACCCCTAACGGAACTATTCTCTCTGGAAGATGTTTCTACTAAGCATGTAATATAACATAACTAGTTGGGCACTTGTCTGATAACGCACTAATGACCCCTACGCCTGGTCTCCACGCATACCACGGTTCTTCTATAACCGCTATGGTATTCGGACACACTCCGGACCGTCAGGTCTCGAGGTTGAAGCAAAAAGGTCGGCAACGACAAACGATCTACAATCCGGCTAGAAGGCATTACACATGTCAATTCAAAATTACATAGTCATTATGACTGATTGTATTCCTCCTCTATACCATCTAACAGGCTGTCCAATTTACAGTCCTGCTGGGAATACTTTGCGGCCAACTCTACTTGGCTGTATACTAAGCTCACAGGGATCTCCTTCCCGTCAGGCCCCACTGGTCTGACCTCGGCCATGTGGTTCGGGTCAGACTTCGTAAAATGGGTCTTCACCATGGCCCAGGCTTCACGAGCGCCTTGTCGGCAGGCCAATATCTTCCACAACCGGAAGCGCCACCGAGCTCCCTTCAGCTTCTCCGCAAGCTCTCCAAGGCTCTCGGGCACGGAGTGGGCAGGCCATAAGGCTTGGGCAACACCTCGCATCGCTTGCCGAATTCGCTCGTGCAGTTGCATGAGTTCAGGAAGAAGGTCACCCGTAGAGCCGAGCATCTCCTCTGCAAGGCGACCTGTGAGCATACCTACAAACATCACTCTGTTAATCGACTTCCTCACCGAACTTTTTTTTCAAAAAGTTCGCTCAAGCACTTACTATAAAGGCCGCGTCGAAGCCGCTGATTCTCCTTCGCGGAGTCCGACAGCTGGCCACGAACATCTTTAAGTTCGACATCCAGCTTGGTGTTGGCATCCTAAAGATCATTCTTCTCTCGCCTCACCCTTTTCAACATACTCTCACCGGCCTTTAGCTGGCGTAAGAGTTGTTGCTTGTCCGGATCGAATCCGGCGCCATCTGCAATTTAGCTTGTCAGATTTGCATCTACACAGGACAATACTAATCTTTAAAAGTGTATTTTACCTGAGGGGGTCCCTCGGGGCTCCCCTGCTGTGGATAGTGCGGCCTCTAGTTGGGCCTTGCACTTCTCCAGCTCCTGGGACAGTACGGTATTCTTCTCTGTAAGAACCTGCATATTAAATGATCCTTAAATCAGTTGTTCTAACTGTTTCAAGTCTCGGGGGCTACTAGTATATGTATATATTTAACCAAAATTTTCTTACCCGTATGTCCTTCACATACTGCTCCGTAGCTCTGGCTAAACCATTTTGAGTGGCACGGAGGTACGCATCTCCCGCATTAAAGGCATCTAAAGCCTCTTGGGAGAAACAACCGTCGCGTAGAGTTGTCCGGCGACGCCTATGGTTCATGGCACTCTCCACTTCCGAATTTGTGGCGGACAGCCTGTCTGCATCCTTTGTCAGAGGAACGTCCGGTGCATGCCTTGTATTCGCCTCCGCTTCCTGACCAGACGTTGGAGCCTGGCTAGTGGAGGCGCGATTGGCAACCTCTCCAGATGTAGTCCGGCGAGGTCTCTTCGTCCTGAAGATAGCACGAACATTGATATGACCCTAACAGAATAACTCTAGGGAAGTAGAGGGTGCACTATACCTTTGCGCCGACATCTCAGTCCGGACTTCGTTCCTTTTTGCCCTACGGGGCTCTACGGCCCCTCGTTGGTTAGCCGCCGCAGGTTCGGCCTCCGGCTGTGGAAATCTCCCCTGCAAAACGCGGTTGTCGTCAGAAACACCGAGATACATGAGATGGTAATCCCTCTCAAGCAAATGAAACTCCGGCCTCTGTCACCTGGGAGGCCGGGATTAACCCGGGGTAATCTGCCGTGATAGCTACCAAGGTATTGTCCTTACTCAGCTGGTAGAACACCCCGTCGATAAGCTCCACCGCTATGTCCGGATCCTCTTCGGAGTCCGGATCGATAGACCGTTCTGGGTCCTCGGGCTGTGGAGGGCGGCTGCTGATATTTTTTATCTCCTGTCGCAGTTCCTGCATTGAAGTCGTTAGACTATTTATCTAACCACACGAGTATAAAACAAACGGGCAAGTGAGATTGTTTGCTTACCCAACTTGGAGGGTCGTTCATACTGAATCCGGCCCGCGGATTGACGCAGAGGAATTCCTCCTTTTCTCCCTTGTACAAAAAGGATAAAATCTTTTCTAGAGCGGTGGCCGATTCCGGCCCTTTACGACCGTGACGGGTGGCGTCATCCTCCCCGTTGAATTCCCACATGGGGTGGCCCCGGTATTGAAGCGGCTGCACCCCCCCGCATAATGCATGCGGCCATGACTCCAATCATGGTTAATCCGGAATGAGCCAGCAGCCTTATCCGGCCCATCAGATAAAGGACGTCTCTATCGCTTTCTCTTTGAGGGTTCCTCGCATGCCAGCTCATGCGTTTCTTCAATGGAGCACTGTTGAACTCAGGGAGGCCGACTCGAATAGGGTCCGGTAGCGGGACATCTTCTATGTAAAACCATTCCGAAGGCCAGCCCTCGGATGCTTCCTTTGGGGTTCTGGATAGGTATCCGGTCCCGACGATGCGCCATACTTCGGCTCCGCCCACTTGGTATATGGACCCCTTCTGTGAACGGGGCACTAGGCAGAATAACCTCTTCCATAGTGCGAAATGGGCTTCAACGCCTAAAAATAGCTCATAGAGAGCGACGAAACCCGCAATATGCAATACGGAGCCGGGCGTGAGATTGTGCAGCTGGAGGCCGTAAAACTCCAGAAGCCCGCGGAGGAACGGGTGAATCGGAAATCCCAGTCCCCTTAACATATAGGGGACAAGACACACCCGCTCTCCTTTAGAAGGATTGGGGGTGCGCTCCGCTTGTTTCCCGCCATTATAGGTGGCGAGACCGGCTCGGACGAGGACCATGCATGCTTGAGGAAGGAATCCTTTGGTCTGAAGCGACGCTAACTCACTATGTGGGATGGTGCAACTCTCCCAGTCCCCAGGTTTGGGACCGGAGGGGCGAGGGGAGGAGCTGCTACGACTGGTCATGATTGAAATAGACCTTTGCTGGAGGCGCTCTGATGATTGCTCGCGGAAGGGAGAAGATGTGGCTTGGATCTAAATCCCCATCCCGTTAAATAGACGGCTTGTTTATGCAGCTAGGGGTGTGAATGTAAAAACACCCCGACTTTTCGCATTTGTTTTACACGTGGAAGACGGTCATTATTGGGCAGGGAAGCCGAGGAGCACTACAAGAATCGGACGTTATTCCTACAAGAACACAAGATTTGGAGAAGAACCCGCCTTGCAATGCCGAACAATTTGCGTGCCGGACTCGTCGTCATTGAAGCCTGGTTCGGGGGCTACTGAGGGAGTCCTGGATTAGGGGGTGTTCGGATAGCCAGACTACACCTTCAGCCGGACTCCTGGACTATGAAGATACAAGATTGAAGACTTCGTCCCGTGTCCGGATGGGACTTTCCTTGGCGTGGAAGGCAAGCTTGGCGATGCGATATTCAAGATCTCCTACCATTGTAACCAACTCTGTGTAACCCTAACCCTATCCGGTGTCTATATAAACCAGAGGGTTGTAGTCCGTAGGGAAGGATCAACTCCATACACAATCATACCATAGGCTAGCTTCTAGGGTTTAGCCTCCTTGATCTCGTGGTAGATCTACTCTTGTACTACCCATATCATCAATATTAATCAAGCAGGAGTAGGGTTTTACCTCCATCGAGAGGGCCCGAACCTGGGTAAAACAAAGTGTCCCCAGTCTCCTATTACCATCCGGCCTAGACACACAGTTTGGGACCCCTACCCGAGATCTGCCGGTTTTGACACCGACACCGAGTCTGAGGCATCCTGGCACCAATCAGATCTGAATCTCGGTCAGATATGATGGTCGGAACATATTTCCAAGAATTATTACATTGGTCCTTATATATCGGTAAGGTGATGTCATGCCTATCACACCTGGCCGGAGGACTTGTTGTTATAGATTCCTTTTCAGCAAAGTTATCCCTTCTTCTATGAGGGAATTGTAAGACCTATTCTTCAAGTTATTCCTGATGGATCCTTTGTGTCTCCAGAGTCTGATCTTCACCTGTTGACCATCTCAATGCTATCTCGAAGCATGTCTATTGTAGTCCGATTTTCAACAAGAACATTGAAGCTAATGCTAAATGTTCCTGCTCAATTATCCAAACACCGTTGTATGGGTAATATCATGAGCTCCCCCCTTACTTAAGTGGTTTTCTACCTTCTATCCGGTCTTGGATATCATACTTTGCTTGTTCTTGGGAAGGTTATACCCCTGAAATATGTGTTTAAACACATTTTCCTTTCCATTGTTCTGTTTAATCTGATAATCACATGTTCCTTTCCATTGTTCTGTCCTTCTTGAGGTTTATATGATCTAAGCAGTAATATGTCACTGTGTTTATAAGCACGTCAGTGTACAACTCTGTTAGTAAGACCCTGTTACTTTTGTTGATGACATTCCGGTAACCACCGATGGCTGAGAACTTTGCCTATTGGTCCGCCTCGTTTCAACGAGCAGGAAAATGGTTCTCTTCGTCCCTCGCCCTTGGTACTGATGTTGTTGTCGACATAACCGACAGACTAACCTCTGACATGCCTTGCTTACATGACCGTGCAAGATGTCAACGGCCTTTCTACTTTTAACCCACATGGTGGGCCCATAACCCATAGTTGCACAGGATCGAAACTTAACTCTCCTGTAACCCTGGTTTCCAAGGTTATTCCTCGCGATTGACTCTGTATGCATCCACAGGTCACCTTCCTAGAGATGACCTATCCTAGTATCAGATCCAATAATTATCCCGTTGCTTGAAACCCCTTTCACCTTCTGACTAGGCATTGAACGATTGCCTAACTGCTTGAAACTTCTTATTGTACCTTCCAACTTTACTCTCGATGTGTTTTATTTGTTCAACTCGAGAGGTACTCATATGCTCATTCATGGGTTAATCCCAGATTATTACCCTTATAGCATTCTGTCATAGCCAATCTGCCCCGTTACCTATTCGTAAATACGCTGAAGATCCCGAAGAAAGGATGCTGACTTCATCATGATGACCTGAAGCAGAGAAATGAAGACATCAATGTATTGGACTGGTCTCTTCGAGAAGAGCAAGCCAGAATGAGAAGGCCCGCTAGATTCGTTACCAAACCTTCCCCCTTCCAATACCTCTTAAATCTCAGGACGAGATTTCTTGTAGTGGAGGAGAATTGTGACGCCCGGATAATTAAGCTACAGTAAACCTATCCCAATGATGCCACATCACCTTGGTTACTGTTGATAATCTCGAATTAGTTCAAAACGATTCAAATTCAAATTTTAATTCAAGGCAACCAACAAAAGTTTTCAAACAATTAAACTAAAATGTTCTAAATGTGACAAATAATTCATAAGTAATAGTGGTGGAGATACCAACATTTCTAAAAATATTTAAATTCACTAAAGTAACCAAAACTGAGGGCAAAATAATTAATTAATGCCTTTTATAAAGTTATAATAATATAACTAAATAGTAGTGTGCCAAAATAATTGTGGCAGTGGCCTATTTAGTAATACTAATTTAGTTGCTAACTTGGTGTTTTATAAAACTAAATAAAAGAAACTTTAAATGAAAACAGTAAAGAAATAAAAGAAAAGCAAGAGAAAACAAAGAAAGGGATAGAAGGACCCCCTGTGCACCTAAGCCCGCTGCCTACTGTGTCAGGCCCAGCCCACACCCTCACTCCCACTCGTCCCCTACCTAGCTACAGGAGAGGGCAGGGGCAACCGTGGCGCCATCTCCATGGCCGGTGCCACACGTCGAGCATCCGTGCCCCTCCTAGCCCTACAAGATGCCCCCTTCTCTCCCGATGCGAACCCTAGTGCCCACCTCTTCCCTCTCGCGTCGCCTGCCTTTCCTGGTCGACGCCCGACCATAGCCGTTGTCAAATCTTCATCGTCACTGCGTCCAGCAGCCACCCCGCGCCGCTCGAAGATGTCCAGGACATCGCCTGCGACTTCCACATCATCCCCGAGGAGTAGATCAAGCCAGGGAACCGCCAAGCCGCCGGAATCATCCATCCCCTTCGTCGGACGCCGCCGCTACCTCACTGCCATCGTCTCGCTCCAAAAGGCCTCCCCGAGCCCACGCTAGCACCACTACAGGCTCGCGGTGAGCCTCCACTTCCTTCCTCCCTCTCTGTTTCATCCTGTTCGCCCGTAGTAGCCCCGCTGTCGATGCCGACGGCCGTCACTGCGACAGTGACCGCGTACAGCCGCGCGTCGCCCTTCCTCCCATCCGCGCGTCCGCACCCCGGGTCATGCCCTGCACGCGCCCTGCTCCTCTCACCCGTGCCCGCGCTCGTTTCCCCGCCAATGCCGCATACCCCCTGCCCCGCGCCGGAGCTCGCGGCCGCTGCCGCTGCGGTGGTTGCGCTCCTCAAGCCCCTCACCGCGCCCTGCGCTACTGGCACGCGCGATACCTGCAAGTCATGGCCTCGCCCCTGCTAGACCCGCCTCCTGGCCATATCCCGCCACTCCCCGACCTGCTACGCGCGCTCGCCGAGCTCGGATCGCCCGCGACCGCTCCACTCCCTGGCCCCGCCCGCGGCTTGCCTCGTCGGCGCGCGCGCCGTCGCTTCCGCCTCCCACCTCGCCCCGATGCCCAGCGCTGCCGCCGCCGTCGGCCCACTCCTTTGCTTCCTCGCCCGGCCGCGCTGCCTGCTGGTCTCCGCCCGCCTCTGTGGGCCTCCGCCTGGCCACGCCCGGCGCCCTGCTCTCGGCTCCCAGCGCCCTCCGCCCCTGCTCCGACTACTGCTGCTGCATCCGCCGCCGGTGCCCCTCGCCTCCGTCGCCTGGACCACCGCCACCTACTGTCGCCGTGCCCGCCAACGCCGTGATGGCTCCCAGGCGCGCTCGTTCGGGCGGGCGCCCGCATCACCGCTCGCCCACCTCCCGGTTGGTCCTATGGGCCTTTGACAGATGGGGCCCGCCCCCTTTAAGAATAAAAATGTGTTTTAAAAAATATATAATAATAATAATTAAATAATTGATTAATTAAATTAATTGAAATTTTCTTAATTAACTTAAAGTAGTTAACCTGCTAATTAAACTACCTAATCTTTAATTAGTTCGGTAGGTGTATGACAGGGAGGCCCCACCCCCTGTTGACCAGTCAATGTTGACTGGTCAACTGGGACCCCCTAGACCCACTGTCATTTTCTGGTGCGCTGCTGGGTGCACTGCACCGGGTGCACCTAGCAATTTCCTGTTTATTTTCGAATTAATAATAATTTCAGAATAATGTTAAAACTTTGATAAATCATAGAAAATAAACCGTAACTCGGATGAAAATACTTTGTACATGAAAGTTGCTCAGAACGACGAGACGAATCCGGATACATAGCCCGTTAGTCCGCCACACATCCCTAGCATAGCAGACACGCAACTTTCCCCCTCCGGTTCACCAGTCCGAAAACGCGAAACACCGGGGATACTTTCTCGGATGTTTTCCCCCTTCGCCGGTATCACCTCCTACTGCGTTAGATCACCCCTAGCACCGCGTATCACCATGTCATGCTTTGTGTTGCTTTTATTGCTCTGTTATTTATTATGTTCCCCCTCCGTTACTTCTTTTTGGTAGACTCCGAGACTACTGTCGATGTTCGTGTGTTCGACAACATTGAAGATGACCCCTCTCTCTTGCCAGAGCAACCAGGCAAGCCCCCTTTGATCACCAGATATCGCATATTCTTCTTTATATTGCTTGCATTAGATTAGTGTAGCATGTTACTGCTTTCAGTTAATCCTATACTGCTGCATAGCCTGTCCTTGCTACTACTGTTGTTACCTTTACCTGCTATCCTACTGCTTAGTATAGGATGCTAGTGTTCCATCAATGGCCCTACACTCTTGTCCGTCTGCCATGCTATACTACTGGGCCGTGATCACTTCGAGAGGTGATCACGGGCATATACTATATACTTTACACTGTTACATTACCGGTGATACTGTTTGGAGATGGGGGCTGAAGGGGCAGGTGGCTCCATCCAGGTAGTGGTGGGCCTGAGTTCCCGACGGCCCCTGTTACTTTGAGGCGGAGCGACATGGCAGGTTGAGACCACCTAGGAGAGAGGTGGGCCTGGCCCTGGTCGGCGTTCGCGGTTACTTCAAAATAACACGCTTAACGAGATTTGGGTATTTGATCTAAGTCTGGCTACTGGCTTATAGGCACTAACCATCTACGCGGGGACAATTATGGGCACTCGATGTCGTGGTATTAGCCGAAGCCTTCGTGTCGTCAGCGACTGAGCGGCACGCGCCGGGTTGGACTGGAACGCCTGCTCTTGTATAAGGGAGGCTAGGTCTGCTCATCGGCCGCGTTCGCAACGTGCAGGTGTGCAATGGGTGATGGACCCCTGCGCCATAGGATTTAGACTGACGTGCTGACCTCTCTGTTGTGCCTAGGTAGGGCTGCGACGTGTTGATCTTCCGAGGCCGGGCATGACCCAGAAAAGTGTGTCCGGCCAAATGGGATCGAGCGTGTTGGGTTATGTGGTGCACCCCTGTAGGGAAGTTGATCTATTCGAATAGCCGTGTCCCTCGGTAAAAGGACGACCCGGAGTTGTACCTTGACCTTATGACAACTAGAACCAGATACTTAATAAAACACACCCTTCCAAGTGCCAGATACAACCGGTGATCGCTCTCTCACAGGGCGACGAAGGAGGATCATCGGTTAGGATTATGCTATGCGATGATACTGGGTGAACTTACCATCTACTCTCTTCTCCTGCTGCAAGATGGAGGTTACCAGAAGCGTAGTCTTCGAAAGGACTAGCTATCCCCCTCTTATTCCGGCTTTCTGCAGTTCAGTCCACATATGATACCTGTATTCCATTTGATACCAATGCATACATATGTAGTGTAGCTCCTTGCTTGCGAGCACCTTGGATGAGTACTCATGGTTGCTTTGCTCCCTCTTTTCCCCTTTCTATACTCGATTGCTGTGACCAGACGTTGGAGCCCAGGAGCCAGACGCCACCGTCGACGACTACTACTACTACTCGGGAGGTGCCTACTACTACGTGCAGCCCGCTGACGACGACCAGGAGTAGTTTAGGAGGATCCCAGGCAGGAGGCCTGCGCCTCTTTCGATCTGTATCCCAGTTTGTGCTAGCCTTCTTAAGGCAAAATTGTTTAACTTATGTCTGTACTCAGATATTGTTGCTTCCGCTGACTCGTCTATGATCGAGCTCTTGTATTCGAGCCCTCGAGGCCCCTGGCTTGTAATATGATGCTTGTATGACTTATTTTATTTGTAGAGTTGTGTTGTGATATCTTCCCGTGAGTCCCTGATCTTGATCGTACACGTTTGCGTGTATGATTAGTGTACGATTGAATCGGGGGCGTCACAAAAAGGGAGAAGATAGTCTCACATCAACTAGGCGTATCAATGGGCTATGGAGATGCCCATCAATAGATATCAATGTGAGTGAGTAGGGATTGCCATGCAATGGATGCACTAAGAGCTATAAGTATATGAAAGCTCAACAAAAGAAACTAAGTGGGTGTGCATCCAACTTGCTTGCTCACGAAGACCTAGGGCATTTGAGGAAGCCCATTGTTGGAATATACAAGACAAGTTCTATAATGAAAATTTCCCACTAGTATATGAAAGTGACAAAACAAGAGACTCTCTATCATGAAGATCATGGTGCTACTTTGAAGCACAAGTGTGGAAAAAAGGATAGTAGCATTGCCCCTTTTTTGTGCCTTCCCTTTTTTTATTTGGCCTTTCTCTTCTTTGGGACAATGCTCTATTATTGATGATCATCACACTTCTATTTATTTACAACTCAATGATTACAACTCAATACTTAGAACAAAATATGACTCTATGTGAATGCCTCCGGCGGTGTACCGGGATGTGCAATGAATCAAGAGTGACATGTATGGAAGAATTAGGAACGGTGGCTTTGCCACAAATACGATGTAAACTACATGATCATGAAAAGCAATATGACAATGATGGAGCGTGTCATAATAAATGGAACGGTGGTAAGTTGCATGGCAATATATCTCAGAATGGCTATGGAAATGCCATAATAGGTAGGTATGGTGGCTGTTTTGAGGAAGATATATGGTGGGTTTATGGTACCGGCAAAAGTTGCGCGGTACTAGAGAGGCTAGCAATGGTGGAAGGGTGAGAGTGCGTATAACCCATGGACTCAACATTAGTCATAAAGAACTCACATACTTATTGCAAAAATCTATTAGTTATCGAAACAAAGTACTACACGCATGCTCCTAGGGGGATAGATTGGTAGGAAAAGACCATCGCTCGTCCCCGACCGCCACTCATAAGGAAGACAATCAATAAATAAATCATGCTCCGACTTCATCACATAACGGTTCACCATACGTGCATGCTATGGAAATCACAAACTTCAACACAAGTATTTCTCAAATTCACAACTACTCAACTAGAATGACTCTAATATCACCATCTCCATATCTCAAAACAATTATCAAGTATCAAACTTCTCTTAGTATTCAATGCACTTATATGAAAGTTTTTATTATTGCCATGTTGTTCTAAAGGACTCTAAAAATGATATAAGTGAAGCATGAGAGATCAACTATTTCTTCAAAATAAAACCACCACCGTGCTCTAAAAAGATATAAGCGAAGCACTAGAGCAAATGACAAACTACTCCGAAAGATATAAGTGAAGATCAATGAGTAGTCGAATAATTATGCAACTATATGAAGACTCTATAACATTTAATAATTTCAGATATTGGTATTTTATTCAAACAGGAAGCAAAACAAAAGAAAATAAAATGACGTTCCAAGCAAATCACATATCATGTGGTGAATAAAAATATAGCTCCAAGTAAAGTTACCGATGAACGAAGACTAAAGAGGGGATGCCATCCGGGGCATCCCCAAGCTTAGGCTCTTGGTTGTCCTTGAATATTACCTTGGGGTGCCTTGGGCATCCCCAAGCTTAGGCTCTTGCCACTCCTTATTCCATAGTCCATCGAATCTTTACCCAAAACTTGAAAACTTCACAACACAAAACTTAAACAGAAAATCATGAGCTCTGTTAGCGAAAGAAAACAAAACACCACTTCAAGGTACTGTAATGAACTCATTCTTGATTTATATTGGTGTTAAACGTACTGTATTTCAACTTCTCTATGGTTTATAAACTCTTTTACTAGCCATAGATTCATCAAAATAAGCAAACAACACACGAAAAACAGAATCTGTCAAAAACAGAACAGTCTGTAGCAATCTGTAGCTAGCGCAAGATCTGGAACCCCAAAAATTCTAAAATAAATTGCTGGACGTGAGGAATTTATCTATTAATCATCTTCAAAAATAATTAACTAAATATAACTTTCCAAATAAAAATGGCAGCAGTTCTCGTGAGTGCTAAAATTTCTGTTTTTTACAGCAAGATTAACAAGACTTTCCCCAAGTCTTCCCAACGGTTCTACTTGGCACAAACACTAATTAAACACAAAAACACAACCAAAACAAAGGATAGATAAATTATTTATTACTAAATAGGAGCAAAAAGCAAGGAATAAAAATAAAATTGGGTTGCCTCCCAACAAGCGCTATCGTTTAACGCCCCTAGCTAGACATGATGATTTCAATGATGCTCACATAAATGATAAGAATTGAAACATAAAGAGAGCATCATGAAGAATACAACTAGCTGGTACGTCTCCAACGCATCTATAATTTTTGATTGCTCCATGCTATATTATCTACTGTTTTGGATATTATTGGGCTTTATTATCCACTTTTATATTATTTTTGGGACTAACCTATTAACGGAGGCCCAGCCCAGAATTGCTGTTTTTTTTGCCTATTTTAGGGTTTCGAAGAAAAGGAATATCAAACGGAGTCCAAACGGAATGAAACCTTCGGGAACGTGATTTTCTCAATGAACAAGACCCAGGAGACTTGGACCCTACGTCAAGAAACAAAGGAGGAGGCCACGAGGTAGGGGCGCGCGCCTACCCCCCAAGCGCGCCCTCCACCCTCGTGGGCCCCCTGTTGCTCCACCGACGTACTCCTTCCTCCTATATATACCTACGTACCCCCAAACAATCAGATATGGAGCCAAAACCTTAATTCCACCATCGCAACTTTCTGTATCCACGAGATCCCATCTTGGGGCCTGTTCCGGAGCTCCACCGGAGGGGGCATCGATCATGGAGGGCTTCTACATCATCACCATAGCCTCTCCGATGAAGTGTGAGTAGTTTACCTCAGACCTACAGGTCCATAGTTATTAGCTAGATGGCTTCTTCTCTCTTTTTGGATCTCAATACAATGTTCTCCCCCTCTCTTGTGGAGATATATTTGATGTAATCTTCTTTTTGCGGTGTGTTTGTTGAGATCGATGAATTGTGGGTTTATGATCAAGTCTATCTATGAATAATATTTGAATCATCTCTGAATTCTTTTATGTATGATTGGTTATCTTTGCAAGTCTCTTCGAATTATCAGTTTGGTTTGGCCTACTAGATTGATCTTTCTTGCAATGGGAGAAGTGCTTAGCTTTGGGTTCAATCTTGCAGTGTCCTTTCCCAGTGACAGTAGGGGCAGCAAGGCACGTATTGTATTGTTGCCATCGAGGATAACAAGATGGGGTTTTCATCATATTGCATGAGTTTATCCCTCTACATCATGTCATCTTGCTTAAGGCGTTACTCTGTTTTCATTAACTTAATACTCTAGATGCATGCTGGATAGCGGTTGATGCGTGGAGTAATAGTAGTAGATGCAGGCAGGAGTCGGTCTACTTGTCTCGGACGTGATGCCTATATACATGATCATACCTAGATATTCTAATAACTATGCTCAATTCTGTCAATTGCTCATAATTTGTTAACCCACCGTAGAATACTTATGCTCTTGAGAGAAGCCACTAGTGAAATCTATGGCCCCCGGGTCTATCTTCATCATATTAATCTTCCAATACTTAGTAATTTCCTTTGCTTTTTACTTTGCTTTTATTTTCCTTTGCATCTTTATCATGAAAAAATACCAAAAAATATTATCTTATCATATCTATCAGATCTCACTCTCGTAAGTGGCCGTGTAGGGATTGACAACCCCTTATCGCGTTGGTTGTGAGGATTTATTCGTTTTGTGCAGGTGCGAGGGACTCGCGCATAGCCTCCTACTGGATTGATACCTTATTTCTCAAAAACCGAGGGAAATACTTACGCTACTTTACTGCATCATCCCTTCCTCTTCGGGGAAAACCAACACAGTGCTCAAGAGGTAGCAAGAAGGATTTCTGGCGCTGTTGCCGGGGAGTCTACGCAAAAGTCAATATACTAAGTACCCATCACAATCCTTATCTCCCGCATTACATTATTTGCCATTTGCCTCTCGTTTTCCTCTCCCCCACTTCACCCTTGCCGTTTTATTCGCCCTCTCTCTCTATCCTCCCTCTCTTTCTCTATTTGCCTTGTTTTGCCCGCTTTCTTCTTGTTTGCTTGTGTGTTGGATTGCTTGCTTGTCACGATGGCTCAAGATAATACTAAATTGTGTGACTTTACCAATACCAACAACAATGATTTTATTAGCACTACGATTGCTCCTCTTACCGATGCTGAATCTTGTGAAATTAATACTGCTTTGCTGAATCTTGTCATGAAAGATCCGTTTTCCGGCCTTCCTAGTGAAGATGCCGCTACCCATCTAAATAGCTTCGTTGATTTGTGTGATATGCAAAAGAAGAAAGATGTGGATAACGATATTGTTAAATTGAAGCTATTTGCTTTTTCGCTTAGAGATCGTGCTAAAGCTTGGTTTTCGTCTTTGCCTAAAAATATTATTGATTCATGGAATAAGTGCAAAGATGCTTTTATCTCTAAATATTTTCCTCCTACTAAGATCATCTCCCTTAGAAACGATATTATGAATTTTAAGCAACTTGATCATGAACATGTTGCACAAGCTTGGGAGAGGATGAAATTAATGATACGTAATTGCCCTACTCATGGTTTGAATTTCTGGATGATTATACAAAATTTTTATGCCGGATTGAATTTTGCTTCTAGAAATCTTTTAGATTCGGCCGCGGGAGGCACTTTTATGGAAATCACTTTAGGAGAAGCTACTAAACTCCGAGATAATATTATGGTTAATTATTCTCAATGGCATACTGAAATATCTACTAATAAAAAGGTGCATGCGATAGAAGAAATTAATGTTTTGAGTGGAAAGATGGATGAACTTATGAAATTATTTGCTAGTAAAAGTGTTTCTTATGATCCTAATGATATGCCCTTGTCTACTTTGATTGAGAATAATAATGAATCTATGGATGCGAATTTTGTTGGTAGGAACAATTTTGGTAACAACGCGTATAGAGGAAATTTTAATCCTAGGCCTTATCCTAGTAATCCCTCTAATAATTATGGTAATTCCTACAACAATTCTTATGGAAATTATAATAAGATGCCCTCTGATTTTGAATCTAATATTAAATAATTTATTACTTCGGAAAAGAATTTCAATGCTTTGATTGAAGAAAAATTGCTTAAGATTGATGAGTTGGCTAGGAACGTTGATAGAATTTCTCTTGATGTTGATTCATTGAAACTTAGATCTATTCCACCTAAGCATGATATCAATGAGTCTCTCAAAGCCATGATAATTTCCATTGATGAGTGCAAAGAAAGAACCGCTAGGATGCGTGCTAAGAAAGATGCCTTTATAAGAGCGTGTTCTTCTAGTTCCTATGAAAATAAAGATGAAGATATAAAAGTTATTGATGTGTCCCCTATTAAATCTTGGTTTTTCAATATGAATATTAATAATGATGGGACTAAATATGATCCACCTTTACCTAGAAGATGTTCCAAGAATTCGGAGTTTATAGATCTTGATGCTAAAATTGATAAAAGTGGGATCGAAGAAATTAAAACCCTAGATGTTGCTAAACCCACTATTTTGGATTTCAAGGAATTTAATTATGAAAATTTCTCTTTGATTGATTGTATTTCTTGTTGCAATCCGTGCTAAATTCTCCTCATGCTTATAGTCAAAATAAAGCGTTCACTAAACATATCGTTGATGCCTTGATGCAATCTAATGAAGAAAAACTTGAATTGGAAGTTTCTATCCCTAGAAAACTTTATGATGAGTGGGAACCAACTATTAAAATTAAGATTAAAGAATGTGAGTTCTATGCTTTATGTTATTTGGGTGCTAGTGTTTCCACGATTCCAAAGACTTTGTGTGATTTGTTAGGTTTCCGTGATTTTGATGATTGCTCTCTAAACTTGCACCTTGCGGATTCCACTATTAAGAAACCTATGGGAAGAATTAATGATGTTCTTATTGTTGCTTATAGGAATTATGTGCCCGTAGATTTTATTGTTCTTGACAGAGATTGCAATCCTTCATGTCCTATTATTCTTGGTAGACCTTTCCATATAATGATTGGTGCAATTATTGATATGAAGGAAGGAAATTTTAGATTCCAATTTCCGTTAAGGAAAGGCATGTAACATTTTCCTAGAAAGAAAATTAAATTACCTTATGAATCTATTATGAGAGCCACTTATGGATTGCCTATCGGAGATGGCAATACCTAGATCTATCTTTGCTTTTTATTCCTAGCTAGGGGCGTTAAACGATAGCGCTTGTTGGGAGGCAACCCAATTTTGTTTTTATTCCTTGCTTTTTGATCCTGTTTAGTAATAAATAATTTATCTAGCCTCTGTTTAGGTTGTGTTTTTTGTGTTTAATTAGTGTTTGTGCCAAGTAGAACCGTTGGGAAGACTTGGGGAAAGTCTTGATATCTTGCTGTAAAAAACAGAAACTTTAGCGCTCACGAAAACTGCTGCCATTTTTATTTGGAAAGTGATATTTAGTTAATTATTTTTGAAGATGATTAATAGATAAATTCCTCACGTCCAGAAATTTATTTTAGAATTTTTGGGGTTCCAGATCTTGCTCTAGCTACAGATTACTACAGACTGTTCTGTTTTTGACAGATTCTGTTTTTCGTGTGTCGTTTGCTTATTTTGATGAATCTATGGCTAGTAAAATAGTTTATAAGGGAAAACTTTGTTTTTGACACTCTAACTTTTGCCAATTTTTCTTATGCCACTCTAGAATTTCACATCTCACTTTTGCCACTCTTTGCTTTTGACAATACATCACAAATGCCATTCCGTGGCAAAACTGATAATTTTTCATTTCACTTTTGCCACTCTTAGCTTTTGAAAATGTATCACAATTGCCACCCTGAAAATTTTGCTTTTTCCACTGCAAAAGTGATATATTATCAAAAGCTAAGAGTGGCAAAAGTGAAATGTCAAATTCTAGAGTGGCATAAGCAAAATTGGCAAAAGCTAGAGTGGCAAAAACAAAGTTTTCCCAGTTTATAAACCATAGAGAAGTTGGAATACAGTAGGTTTAACACCAATATAAATAAAGAATGAGTTCATTACAATCCTTGAAGTGGTCTTTTGTTTTCTTTCGCTAACGGAGCTCACGAGATTTTCTACTTTAAGTTTTGTGTTGTGAAGTTCTCAAGTTTTGGGTAAAGATTTGATGGATTATGGAACAAGGAGTGGCAAGAGCCTAAGCTTGGGGATGCCCATGGCACCCCCAAGATAATCTAAGGACACCTAAAAGACAAAGCTTGGGGATGCCCCAGAAGGCATCCCCTCTTTTCGTCTACTTCTATCGATAACTTTACTTGGAGCTACATTTTTATTCACCACATGATATGTGTTTTGCTTGGAGCGTCTTGTATGATTTGAGTCTTTGCTTTTTAGTTTACCACAATCATCCTGGCTATACATGTTGGGGAACGTAGCAACAATTCAAAAAATTTCCTACGTGTCACCAAGATCAATCTAGGAGATACTAGCAACGAGAGAGAGGGAGTGCATCTTCATACCCTTGAAGATCGCGATGCGGAAGCGTTACAAGAACGCGGATGAAGGAGTCGTACTCGTAGCGATCCAGATCGCGGTTGATTCCGATCTAAGCGCCGAACAACGGCGCCTCCGCGTTCAACACACGTACAGCCCGGGGACATCTCCTCCTTCTTGATCCAGCAAGGGGAGAGGAGAAGTTGAGGGAGAGCTCCGGCAGCACGATGGCGTGGTGGTGGAGCTTGCAGTTCTCCGGCAGGGCTTCGCCAAGCATTACAGAGGAGGAGGAGGTGTTAGGGAGGGAGAGGGCTGCGCCAGGGGAAGGGCTTAGGTGTTCTGGCAGCCCTCCCACCCCCACTATTTATAGGAGAAGGGGAGAGGGGGCCGGCCCCTTCAGATCCCATTTAGGGGAGGGGCGGCGGCCGGGGAGGGAACCCTAGATGGGTTTTGGGCGCCCCCACCCTGTAACACCCCGGAGTAATGATCCCACAGTAACCCCTGGGGTTAAGTTAATCTTTTTGCTAAACATGTGCCTGATCATTATTGTCTGATGTTCTTTCAAATTCCAGTTGAATTCAAATTCAAATTCTGTGTGAAATTCAAAATGCTCAGACATGAAAACAAAAATGTTCATCATGTGCCAAATATTCCACAACTAATATTGGTGGTGAACCAACATTTTTGCAAAGGGTTTGAGTGGCCTAAACTACTTAAAACAGTGACCTAAGCAATAAATTAAATGCCCTTTTTTATTTATAAAATTGGCAACTATTCCAAAGGCCTCCCAACCTTTTTTGGCAGTTCACCTTAATTCTTTGAATTTGTTTTGATCAGTGGCATAATTTTGCAAAGTCATTTTTGACAAAAAGGAAAATGCAAAAGCTGCTGAAAATAAAAAAAGCAAAAAGGGAAAGGAAAAGTGGGAGAGGCCCTCTACCCCCTCCATGGACTACACCCACCTGGCCGGCCCACTCCAGCTGGCCAGCCCATCCACCTTCCTCACCGGGTCGCCATTCCCCCTCCCTGTTCCCCCGACCATGCCCACGGTCGCCACCGAGCCGCCTCGTCGGCGTCGACGACGAGGGATAAGACCCCCCGACGCCTCGGGCTCCCCTCTCCCTTCCCACTTGCCCTGCCGCCCCACTCGCGCCAGTCCCTATTGTTGGGGAACGTAGCAGAAATTCAAAATTTTCCTACGCGTCACCAAGATCTATCTATGGAGAAACCAGCTACGAGTAGAAGGAGAGTGCATCTACATACCCTTGTAGATCGCTAAGCGGAAGCGTTCAAGTGAACGGGGTTGATGGAGTCGTACTCGTCGTGATTCAAATCACCGATGATCAAGTGCCGAACGCACGGCACCTCCGCGTTCAACACACGTACAGCCCGGTGACGTCTCCCACGCCTTGATCCAGCAAGGAGAGAGGGAGAGGTTGAGGAAGACTCCATCCAACAGCAGCACAACGGCGTGGTGGTGATGGAGGAGCGTGGCAATCCAGCAGGGCTTCGCCAAGCACCACGGGAGAGGAGGAGTAGGGAGAGAGGTAGGGCTGCACCAAGAGGGAGAGAACTCATGTGTATGGCAGCCCCAAACCTCAACTATATATAGGGGGAAGGGGGGCTGCGCCCCCTTTAGGGTTTCCCACCCCCAAGGGGTGCGGCCAGCCCTAGATGGCAAAGGGGAGGCGGCCAAAGGGGGAGAGGAGAGGGAGGCGCACCAATATGGGCCTTAAGGCCCATCTGGACTAGGGTTTGCCCCCTCCCACTCTCTCTTGCGCCTTGGACTCCTTGTGGGGGGTGCACCAGCCCTCCTAGGGGCTGGTCCCCTCCCACACTTGGCCCACGCAGCCTTCTGGGGCAGGTGGCCCCACTTGGTGGACCCCGGGACCCTCCCGGTGGTCCCGGTACAATACCGATATCGCCCGAAACTTTTCCGGTGACCAAAACAGGACTTCCCGTATATAAATCTTTACCTCCGGACCATTCCGGAACTCCTCGTGACGTCCGGGATCTCATCCGGGACTCGAACAACATTCGGTAACCACATACAAGCTTCCTTTATAACCCTAGCGTCATCGAACCTTAAGTGTGTAGACCCTACGGGTTCGGGAGACATGCAGACATGACCGAGATGTTCTCCGGTCAATAACCAACAGCGGGATCTGGATACCCATGATGGCTCCCACATGTTCCACGATGATCTCATCGGATGAACCACGATGTCAAGGACTTAATCAATCCCGTATTCAATTCCCTTTGTCTATCGGTATTTTACTTGCCCGAGACTCGATCGTCGGTATCCAATACCTTGTTCAATCTCGTTACCGGCAAGTCACTTTACTCATTCCGTAACACATCATCCCGTGATCAACTCCTTGGTCACATTGCGCATATGATGATGTCCTACCGAGTGGGCCTAGAGATACCTCTCCATTTACACGGAGTGACAAATCCCAGTCTCGATCCGCATAAAACAATAGATACTTTCGGAGATACCTGTAGTGCACCTTTATAGTCACCCAGTTACGTTGTGACGTTTGATACACCCAAAGCACTCCTACGGTATCCAGGAGTTACACGATCTCATGGTCAAAGGAAGAGATACTTGACATTGGCAAAGCTCTAGCAAATGAACTACACGATCTTTTGTGCTAGTCTTAGGATTGGGTCTTGTCCATCACATCATTCTCCTAATGATGTGATCCCGTTATCAACGACATCCAATGTCCATAGCCAGGAAACCATGACTATCTGTTGATCACAACGAGCTAGTCAACTAGAGGCTCACTAGGGACATATTGTGGTCTATGTATTCACACATGTATTACGATTTCCGGATAATACAGTTATAGCATGAATAAAAGACAATTATCATGAACAAGGAAATATAATAATAATACTTTTATTATTGCCTCTAGGGCATATTTCCAACAGTCTCCCACTTGCACTAGAGTCAATAATCTAGTTCACATCGCCATGTGATTAACACTCACAGGTCACATCACCATGTGACTAATACCCAAGAGTTTACTAGAGTCAGTAGTCTAGTTCACATCACTATGTGATTAACACTCAATGAGTTTTATGTTTGATCATGTTGCTTGTGAGAGAGGTTTTAGTCAACGGGTCTGAACCTTTCAGATCCGTGTGTGCTTTACAAATCTCTATGTCATCTCCTAGATGCAGCTACCACGCTCTATTTGGAGCTATTCCAAACAACTGTTCTACTTGGAGCTATTCTAAATTATTGCTCCATTATATGTATCCGGTCTCTCTACTCAGAGCTATCCGGATAGGTGTCAAGCTTGCATCGTCGTAACCTTTACGACGAACTCTTTTACCACCTCCATAATCGAGAAAATTCCTTAGTCCACTAGTTACTAAGGATAACTTTGACCGCTGTCCTGTGAGCCATTCTTGGATCACTCTTGTACCCCTTGACTGACTCATGGCAAGGCACACTTCAGGTGCGGTACACAGCATAGCATACTGAAGAGCCTACGTCTTAAGCATAGGGGACGACCTTCGTCCTTTCTCTCTATTCTGCCGTGGTCGAGCTTTAAGTCTTAACTTCGTACCTTACAACTCAGGCAAGAACTCCTTCTTTGACTGGTCCATCTTGAACACCTTCAAGATCATGTCAAGGTATGTGCTCATTTGAAAGTACTATTAAGCATTTTGATCTATCCTTATAGATCTTGATGCTCAATGTTCAAGTAGCTTAATCCAGGTTTTCTATTGAAAAACACCTTTCAAATAACCCTATATGCTTTCTAGAAATTCTACGTCATTTCTGATCAACATATACTCATCAGAAATTCTATAGTGCTCCCACTCACTTCTTTGGAAATACAAGTTTCTCATAAACTTTGTACAAACCCAAAATTTTTTGATCATCATCAAAGCGTACATTCCAACTCCGAGATGCTTACTCCAGTCCTTAAAAGGATCGCTGGAGCTAGCATACCTTTTAGCATCCTTAGGATCGACAAAACTTTTCTGATTGTATTGCATACAACCTTTCCTTATGAAAACTAGTAAGGAAACTTGTCTTGACATCCATCTGCCAGATTTCATAAATGCAGCTAATGCTAACATGATTCCGACGGACTCTAAGCATCGCTACGAGTGAGAAAATCTCATCGTAGTCTACTCCTTGAACTTGTCGGAAAACACTTCGCCACAAGTCGAGCTTCATAGATGGTGACATTACCATCCACGTCCGTCTTCTTCTTAAAAGATCCATTTATCTCAATGGATTGCCGATCATCGGGCAAGTCCATCAAAGTCCATGCTTTGTTCTGATATATGGATACTATCTCGGATTTCATGGCTTCTAACCATTTGTCGGAATTTGGGCCCACCATCGCTTCTCCATAGCTCGTAGGTTCATTGTTGTCTAGCAACATGACCTTCAAGACAGGATCACCTTACCACTCCGAAGTAGTACGTGTCCTTGTCGTCCTACGAGGTTTGGTAGTGACTTGATCCGAAGTTTCATGATCAATATCATAAGCTTCCACTTCAATTGGTGTAGGTGCCACAGGAACAACTTCCTGTGCCCTGCCACACACTAGTTGAAGAGACGGTTCAATAACCTCATCAAGTCTCCACCATCCTCCCACTCAACTCTTTCGAGAGAAACCTTTCCTCGAGAAAGGACCCGATTCAAGAAACAATCCATATTGCTTTCGGATCTGAATTAGGAGGTATACCCAACTGTTTTGGGTGTCCTATGAAGATGCATTTTATCCGCTTTGGGTTCGAGCTTAATCCTGAAACTTTTCACATAAGCGTCGCAGCCCCAAACCTTTAAGAAACGACAACATAGGTTTCTCTAAACCATAATTCATACGGTGTCATCTCAACGGAATTACGTGGTGCCCTATTTAAAGTGAATGTGGTTGTCTCTAATGCCTAACCCATGAACAATAGTGGTAATTCGATAAGAGACATCATGGTACGCACCATATCCAATAGGGTGCAACTATGATGTTCGGACACACCATCACACTATGGTGTTCCAGGCGGTATTAATTGTGAAACAATTTCCACAATGTCTTAATTGTGTGCCAAAACTTGTAACTCAGATATTCATCTCTATGATCATATCATAGACATTTTATCCTCTTGTCACAATGATCTTCTACTTCACTCTGAAATTATTTGAACCATTCAATAATTCAGACATGTGTTTCATCAAGTAAATATTCTCAACATCTACTTGAATCATCTGCGAAGTAAGAACACAACGATATTCACTGCATGCCTCAACACTCATTGGACTGCACACATCAAAATGTGTTACTTCCAACAAGTTGCTATCTTGTTCCATCTTATTGAAACCGAGGCTTTTCAGTCATCTTGCCCATGTGGTATGATTTGCATATCTCAAGTGATTCAAAATCAAGTGAGTCCGAACGATCCATTTGCATGGAGTTTCTTCATGCATATACACCAATAGACATGGTTCACATGTCTCAAACTTTTCTAAACGAGTGAGCCCAAAGATCCATCAACATGGAGCTTCTTCATGCGTTTTATACCATTATGACTTACATGGCAGTGCCACAAGTAAGTGGTACTATCATTACTATCTTATATCTTTTGGCATGAAAATGTGTATCACTACGATCAAGATTCAATAAACCATTCAGGTTTAATACTAATCTTGATGGTAGAGGGAGCGTGCGATGTTTGATCATATCAAACTTGGAAACACTTCCAACACATATCGTCAGCTCACCTTTAGCTAGTCTCCGTTTCATTCCGTAGCTTTTATTTCGAGTTACTAACACTTAGCAACCGAACCAGTATCTAATACCCTGGTGCTACTAGGAGTACTAGTAAAGTACACATTAACATAATGTATATCCAATATACTTCTATCGACCTTGCCAGCCTTCTCATCTACCAAGTATCTAGGGTAATCCTGCTCCAGTGGTTGTTCCCCTTATTACAGAAGCACTTAGTCTCGGGTTTGGGTTCAACCTCGGGTTTCTTCATGGGTGCAGCAGCTGATTTGCCGTTTCATGAAGTATCCCTTCTTTCCCTTGCCCTTCTTGAAACTAGTGGTTTCATCAACCATCAACAATTGATGCTCCTTCTTGATCTCTACTTTCGCGATGTCAAACAACGCGAATACCTCAAGGATCATCATCTCTATCCTTGATATGTTATAGTTCATCACGAAGCTCTAGCAGCTTGGTGGCAATGACTTTTGGGGAAACGTCACTATCTCATCTGGAAGATCAACTCCCACTCGATTCAAGTGATTGTAGCACTCAGACAATCTGAGCACAAGCTCAACGATTAAGCTTTTCTCCCTTAGTTTGCAGGCTAAGAAAATCGTCGGAGGTCTCATACCTCTTGACGTGGGCACGAGCCTGAAATCCCAATTTCAGCCCTCGAAACATCTCATATGTTCCGCGACGTTTCGAAAAACGTCTTTGGTGCCTCAACTCTAAACCGTTTAACTGAACTATCACGTAGTTATCAAAACGTGTATGTTCGATGTTCGCAACATCCACAGACGACGTTTGGGGTTCAGCACACTAAGCGGTGCATTAAGGACATAAGCTATCTACTGTCTGCATAATCGCTACTTTCAACTTTCAACTATATTTTCTCTAGGAACATATCTAAAACAGTAGAACTATAGCGTGAACTACGACATAATTTGCAAAAAGTCTTTTGACTATGTTCAGGATAATTAAGTTCATCTTATGAACTCCCACTTAGATAGATATCCCTCTGGTCATCTAAGTGATCACATGATCCGAGTCAACTAGGCCGTGTCCGATCATCACGTGAGACGGACTAGTCATCATCGGTGAACATCTTCATGTTGATCGTATCTACCATACGACTCATGCTCGACCTTTCGGTCTCCGTGTTCCGAGGCCATGTCTGCACATGCTAGGCTCGTCAAGTTAACCCTAAGTGTTTTCGCTGTGTAAAACTGTCTTACACCCGTTGTATGTGAACGTAAGAATCCATCACACCCGATCATCACGTGGTGCTTAGAAGCGACGAACTGTAGCAACGGTGCACAGTTAGGGGAGAACACTTCTTGAAATTTTGTAAGGGATCATCTTATTTACTACAGTCGTCCTAAGTAAACAAGATGCATAATCATAATAAACATCACATGCAATTATATAGTTGTGACATGATATGGCCAATATCATATAGCTCCATTGATCTCCATCTTCGGGGCTCCATGATCATCTTGTCACCGGCTTGACACCATGATCTCCATCATCATGATCTCCATCATCGTGTCTTCATGAAGTTGTCACGCCAATGACTACTTCTACTTCTATGACTAACGCGTTTAGCAATAAAGTAAAGTAGTTTACATGGCGTTCTTCAATGACACGCAGGTCATACAATAAATTAAGACAACTCCTATGGCTCCTGCCGGTTGTCATACTCATCGACATGCAAGTCGTGAATCCTATTACAAGAACATGATCAATCTCATACATCACATATATCATTCATCACATCCTTTTGGCCATATCACATCACATAGCATACCCTACAAAAACAAGTTAGACGTCCTCTAATTGTTGTTTGCATGTTTTACGTGGCTGCTATGGGTTTCTAGCAAGAACGTTTCTTACCTACGCAAAACCACAACGTGATATGCCAATTGCTATTTACCCTTCATAAGGACCCTTTTCATCGAATCCGTTCCGACTAAAGTGGGAGAGACTGGCACCCGCTAGCCACCTTATGCACCAAGTGCATGTCAATCGGTGGAACCTGTCTCACGTAAGAGTACGTGTAAGGTCGGTCCGGGCCGCTTCATCCCACAATACCGTCGAAACAAGATTGGACTAGTAACGGTAAGCATATTGGACAACATCAACGCCCACAACTACTTTGTGTTCTACTCGTGCAAAGAATCTACGCAATAGACCTAGCTCATGATGCCACTGTTGGGGAACGTAGCAGAAATTCAAAATTTTCCTACGCGTCACCAAGATCTATCTATGGAGAAACCAGCTACGAGTAGAAGGAGAGTGCATCTACATACCCTTGTAGATTGCTAAGCAGAAGCGTTCAAGTGAACGGGGTTGATGGAGTCGTACTCGTCGTGATTCAAATCACCGATGATCAAGTGCCAAACGCACGGCACCTCCGCGTTCAACACACGTACAGCCCGGTGACGTCTCCCACGCCTTGATCCAGCAAGGAGAGAGGGAGAGGTTGAGGAAGACTCCATCCAACAGCAGCACAACGGCGTGGTGGTGATGGAGGAGCGTGGCAATCCAGCAGGGCTTCGCCAAGCACCACGGGAGAGGAGGAGTAGGGAGAGAGGTAGGGCTGCACCAAGAGGGAGAGAACTCATGTGTATGGCAGCCCCAAACCTCAACTATATATAGGGGGAAGGGGGGGTTGCGCCCCCTTTAGGGTTTCCCACCCCCAAGGGGTGCGGCCAGCCCTAGATGGCAAAGGGGAGGCGGCCAAAGGGGGAGAGGAGAGGGAGGCGCACCAATATGGGCCTTAAGGCCCATCTGGACTAGGGTTTGCCCCCTCCCACTCTCTCTTGCGCCTTGGACTCCTTGTGGGGGGCGCACCAGCCCTCCTAGGGGCTGGTCCCCTCCCACACTTGGCCCACGCAGCCTTCTGGGGCAGGTGGCCCCACTTGGTGGACCCCGGGACCCTCCCGGTGGTCCCGGTACAATACCGATATCGCCCGAAACTTTTCCGGTGACCAAAACAGGACTTCCCATATATAAATCTTTACCTCCGGACCATTCCGGAACTCCTTGTGACGTCCGGGATCTCATCCGGGACTCCGAACAACATTCGGTAACCACATACAAGCTTCCTTTATAACCCTAGCGTCATTGAACCTTAAGTGTGTAGACCCTACGGGTTCGGGAGACATGCAGACATGACCGAGACGTTCTCCGGTCAATAACCAACAACGGGATCTAGATACCCATGATGGCTCCCACATGTTCCACGATGATCTCATCGGATGAACCATGATGTCAAGGACTTAATCAATCCCGTATTCAATTCCCTTTGTCTATCGGTATTTTACTTGCCCGAGACTCGATCGTCGGTATCCAATACCTTGTTCAATCTCGTTACCGGCAAGTCACTTTACTCGTTCCGTAACACATCATCCCGTGATCAACTCCTTGGTCACATTGCGCATATGATGATGTCCTACCGAGTGGGCCCAGAGATACCTCTCCATTTACACGGAGTGACAAATCCCAGTCTCGATCCGCATAAAACGATAGATACTTTCGGAGATACATGTAGTGCACCTTTATAGTCACCCAGTTACATTGTGACGTTTGATACACCCAAAGCACTCCTACGGTGTCCAGGAGTTACACGATCTCATGGTCAAAGGAAGAGATACTTGACATTAGCAAAGCTCTAGCAAATGAACTACACGATCTTTTGTGCTAGTCTTAGGATTGGGTCTTGTCCATCACATCATTCTCCTAATGATGTGATCCCGTTATCAACGACATCCAATGTCCATAGCCAGGAAACCATGACTATCTGTTGATCACAATGAGCTAGTCAACTAGAGGCTCACTAGGGACATATTGTGGTCTATGTATTCACACATGTATTACGATTTCCGGATAATACAGTTATAGCATGAATAAAAGACAATTATCATGAACAAGGAAATATAATAATAATACTTTTATTATTGCCTCTAGGGCATATTTCCAACACCTATCCCCTCTCCCCGCTCGCTCCGTCGCCTCGCCTCCTTCTCAGAGCCACCACCCGAGCGCGGTCGCCGCCGTCCTCCGTCATTGTCGCGGCCACCCGCGGCCCCACGCTCGCTGACCCTATCGGTGAGCTCCGCGGGGGTCTACTCCTTCAACCGGTGGCCTCAGCTGGAGCTCGGAGGCGTGGCAGCACCGGATCCCCTTCGTCCCCACCTCCGGCTGCCGTCGTTATTCTTCATCTCCGGCGACGCCTGCTGCTGCTACTAAGCCTCTCACCGGCCTCCGTGTGCCGCGCGGTGAGCTCCTCCCTCCCTCCTTTCCTCTCCTCAGCCTCTCATAGTAGCCGTAGCCGCCGTTCCCGTCGCCGCCCGAACACAGCTCCGCCGCGAGGCTCGCCGCCGACGTTGTGGTCATTGACCTGCTCGTCCGAGCACTCGAACATGCTCAGGTCCCCTCACCACGGCATCTCGTGCCGCTAGATCCCCTCCCCGTGCCCTCTGTCGCCGTTGGCGGAGATGGCCGAACTCCGTCGTCCGCCTCACCGCGTGCCGTCGTCGTTTTAGGTCTTCCTGAGGCCAACCGTTAGCGCCACTCGACGCGCCTCGCTCCCCTCTTTCGAACGCCACCTCGCGCGCGCAAAACGGTGGCCGGAGCACGTTTTCCGACGAGTCCCGAGGCCTCCGCCACATTTTGGCGTCGCCGGCGTCGAGCCGCCGGCCACCGCCGACGTGGCTGGCCTGGGGCCACCCCAGTGCCACTGCCACTGCTAGTGGGCCCCACGGGCCCAAGTTGACTAGGTTGACCCAGTCAACTGCTGACTGGGCAGCCCCGTGCCCCTGACAAGCGGGCCCCACCGCACATTTAAGTAAATTAAAACATTTAATAATTAAATCTAATTAGTTAACCTAATCAGTCACTGACTGCTGGGGCCCATGCCCCCTAACTAACCATGTTAGTTTAGTTAAGCCTCTGTTAGACAGAGAGGCTGACAGGTGGGTCCCACCTGTCAGTTTGACTGGTCAGTAGAGCTGACGCAGTGCTGACGTCACTGCTGACGCAATAAACCTTTTCTGCTTTTAAAATAATTCAGAATTTGGTTTAAACTTCGAAATTCTGTAACTTTTAAACCGTAGCTCGGATCGTAAAAGTTTATATATGAAAAACGCCCAGAAAAACGAGAAGAATCGGAATACGCGGTCCATTCATCTATCACATGCCCTAGCATGCTGAACATGGAACATTCCCCCTCTGGTCATCTGTCTGATATAGGTCCGGAACCGAGAGTACATTTCCGGTTGAATTTCCCCTTCTCCTATATCGTGTATTACTACGTTAGGGCAACCCTAGCTCTGCCTTTCATCATGTTATGCCTTGTGATGCATTGTTTGTTCTGTGTTTACTGTTTCTTCCCCCTCTTCTCTCCGGTAGACCCCGAGGCCGATGATGCTGCTGTGATCGACTACGTCACCGACGACCCCTCCTTCTTGTCTGAGCAACCAGGCAAGCAAACCCCCCTTGAGCATTCCGATATCGCCCATTTCTTTCCCTCTCATGCTTGCATTAGAACTGCTACTGCTTTCTGTATGATCCTACTATGATGCATAGCCTGTTGTTGTTACCTGCTGTCATACCTTACCTGCTTATCCTAAACTGCTTAGTATAGGTTGGTTAATGATCCATCAGTGACCCCCACCTTGTCCCAGTTGCCTCGCTTTATGTTCGATGACTCGATCAACGTGATCGACGTCCAGGCCCCGACACCGCACATCACCCCCTAGTTGTACGACACTACAGAGTTACTATCGAGTGCCGAGAGTGAACCTCATACATCACTCCTGATGAGATCTTTGTAGTGTAGGTATACGGTCGAGGTCATCGAGGGTGATTTCCTCCTTAACCACTTCAGTTACCGCTCTGTCGTGCAACCCCTCAAGTGAGAACCTCAAGGGTGGATCCTCTTACATTCACCTTAATGATAACATCGAGTGGGATTCACCGGGGGTGATTCCTCGGGTTTTCCCCTTGGTGTTAGACACACAGTTACTATGGTTACTATGACTTTACACTGAGCCATGTTACTAAGGACGGGTCGACCCTGAGGGGTACCCGCGCGAGCTTAATTGTGAGCGATGTGGAGTCGGGTTGACCTGGAAGGTGCCCGCGAGATACTTACGAGGCATGGCCGCGCATTCTTAGCCCTTGCCGCAAGTACTCGAGACGGGGCGACGGGGTCACATCGATCGTGAGTCTCTGCTCGTTACCGCGCGTTCCTAATCCACTATGATTTGGATATTTGATCTGAGGGGCCTCTGGCCCGATAGCACTAACCATCACGTGGGCATAGTATGGGCATTCTGCGTCGTATACATCAGCCGAAGCTTAATAGACGCTAGCGACTAAGCGGCACGCGCCGGGTTGGACTGCGTAAGCTCCTGCCTTGTTGAAGGAGGTAGCTAGGTCTGCTCATCGGCCGCGTTCGCAACGTGCATGAGTTTTCGGGGAGATGGCCCATGACTCCTGGGGGCATAGGTTTAATCCGGCGTGCTGGCCTCTTTATTATGCCTAGGTCGGGTTGCGGCGTATTGTTTGGCCGAGGCCGGGCATGACCCAGGAAAGTGTGTCCGGCTGGAGTTAATCGAGCGTGGTGGGTAAGTTGGTGCACCCCTGCAGGGAAGAAAACATCTATCAATGGCCTGTCCTACGTTAACGGACACTTGGAGTTGTATCTCGATCGATACAACTAGAGTTGGATTCTTGAGATGAGACATGGAGATGAGACTTGGTTATGAGATGATAACTGGATAGTATGGCTCTGGGATTGCTTTCTCGCAGGGAGTCGAGAAAGGATCTCTAGCCGAGGTTGATAACACTACTGGTACTTTACTTTATGTTACTCTACTCCCTCCTGTTGCTGCAAGATGGTGGTTTCCAGAAGATGCTAGTCTTCGATAGGCTAGGCTTTCCCTTCCCTTCTGGCATTCTGCAGTTTAGTCCACAGATACAACCCATTCCTTTGATACTGATGCATACTTAGTTTAGATCTTATGTAAGTCTTGCGAGTACTTTGGATGAGTACTCACGGTTACTTTGCTACTTCTTTTCCCCCATACCCAATTGTTACGACCAGATGACGGAGCCCAGGAGCCAATCGACGCCACTGATGACTACTACTACACGGAGGATGCCTACTACTACGTGACGGCCGCTAACAAATTGGAGTAGTTAGGAGGCTCCCAGGCAGGAGGCCTTGCCTTTTTGATCATTGTTGCTTTTGTGCTAGCCTTCTTAAGGCAATCTTGTTTAACTCATGTCTGTACTCAGATATTGTTGCTTTCGCTGACTCTTGTGTTTTCGAGCGTATGTATTCGAGCCCTCGAGGCCCCTGGCTTGTAATATAAAGCTTGTATTATTTTAATTTGTGTGTAGAGTTGTGTTGTGATATCTTCCCGTGAGTCCTTGATCTTGATCGTACACATTTGCATGTATGATTAGTGTATGATTGAATTGAGGGCGTCACAAGTTGGTATCAGAGCCGACTGACTGTAGGTAGCCCCCTTTCCAACTCCTTGGCCGAAGTTGAGTCTAGTCACTGAAAAACTCTTACTAACATGGCTGTGTGTCTTACGGGCCCACGTCGCCATATGGGTGGTATTAGGATCTTTTACTCCTCGACCTTTACTCTCGGACTCTGATCTCTCTTCTATTCGGGTTAAAATGGTTTTACTAACTCTAACATTAGGATCCCGTGACCACATTCACCCCAAAGCTGGATAAGCCATAGTTTTTCCTTAGAATAGTATTCTGGATAGTACACACACTGTCGTGGTGACAACAAAGTGGTATCCATCGTACCTCTTTCATTATGCATGTTTCATCATGAATGATCATTTGTTTTTGCAAATGCTCAATGCTGAACTACCCCCTGTTACTTGTTAGCAGGATGGTTAGACCCGCTGGACGTGGCCGTGGTGCCAACGATCCACCGCCGCCCGAATTATTTGCTGGAATGATGCAACAATTTGAGCTGAACCGCCAATTCATGGAAGGAATGATGGCTCAGTTTCCTCGTTCGAACATGAATCAACAGCCAACCCTAGTAACTCTGCAGGATTTCTTGCGCCTCAACCCAACTATTTACCGCAGCTCAACTAAACCCCTTGATGCTGATGACTGGCTCCGCGACATCACATATGAAATGGAGTCTGCTAGTGTGGCCCCTCCTAGCTATGTCACCTTTGAATCTTTCTTCCTGAAGGGTCCCGCTGCTCAATGGTGGGATAGCCACAGGCGTACCCTGCCTACTGGAACGGTCATCACTTGGCCGGATTTCCAAGCTGCTTTCCGTGCCCGCTTCATTCCTCAAGGAATCATGGACAGGAAGAAGCGAGATTTCCGCAACCTCACCCAAGGCAACAATACTGTAGATGCTTATCAGCGGGAATTTCTAGACTTGTCTCGTTATGCTGAAGAAGACATTGCAACTGATGCTCGTAGGCAAGAAAAGTTCCGTGATGGACTTCACCCTGATATTAAGCTAGCACTGCTCGCTCATGACTTTGCCGACTTTGCCACCTTGGTGAACAAGGCTATTCAGGTTGAGACTGGTCTTCAGGAACACCAGGGATCCCATAGGCGCAACCGTGACGCTGGCTCATCTTCGGGCCCGTCAGTGTAGAAGCGTCAGATATGGATTCCCCACAGCATGTATCATCGAGCTGCACCTGCACCAAGACAGACCTATGTCGCACCCCGTCTGCCTCCTCCACTGCAGAGGCAGCCCCTTCGGGCTGTACCACCCCAAGCTTTTGCTCCCAATCCCAATGATGGTCTGTGCTTCAAGTGTGGCCTTCCGGGCCATCGTTCTAGGAACTGCCCTCAGAATCAGAATCAGCTGGCTCTGCCTTCTAATGCTCGTGGTATCAATCAACCCCGCAACCACAATGCTAGACCATATGGTCGTGGTCTTGCTAATCATGTTGATCTGAATGAAGCTCAAGACCAACCTGCCACTGTGATGGGTACTCTGCTCGTTAATTCAGTACCAGCATCTGTTTTATTTGATTCAGGAGCATTGCATTCTTTCATATCAGAAGAGTTTGCATTCATGCATGGCATTAAATACGAAGAGATGCACACTCAACTAGTGGTAAAAACCCCTGCGGGCCAATGCCAAACCTCCATGGTTAGCCACAACGTTAATTTTTTGCACCCCTCATTATTCTGAAGTCTTCCAATATTGACCTCATCCTGGGAATGGATTGGTTGAAAGCACATATGGCTTCTATCGTTTGCACCACTAAAACCGTCCACCTTCTGCACCCTTCAGATGAGATAGTAAGCTACAATGCTCGTCTGGTTCAAAACGCGGAAGCTCGACTTTATGTCTTGAATGCGTTGAACGCAACACCTCTTGAGGGAATTGAAAAGATTTCAGTTGTTCACGACTTCCTAGATGTCTTTCTAGAAGAACTTCCAGGAAGACCTCCTGCCCGGGCTATCGAGTTCGTCATCGACTTGAAACCAGGCACCGTTCCTATTGCCAAACGACCCTACAAGATGCCACCTCATGAACTCCTTGAACTTAAGGAGGAAATCGACAAGTCTCTTCGCAGTGGTTTCATTCGTCCAAGTTCCTCAACTTGGGGAGCACCTTCTCTCTTTGTGAAGAAGAAGGATGGAACGAACCGTTTGGTCCAAGACTATCGTCCTATCAACCAAGCTACAATATAGAACAAATATCCGCTTCCTCGGATTAATGATCTGTATGATCAACTGGCTGGTTCATCGATATTCTCTAAACTCGACTTGAGGTTGGGTTACCACCAGATCCGTGTTCGTGAAGAGGATATTCCAAAGACCGCCTTCGTCACTCGTTATGGTTCTTACGAGTACACCGTCATGTCTTTTGGCTTGACCAATGCTCCAGCCACATTCTCTCGTCTGATGAACTACATATTCATGGATTACCTCGACAAGTTCGTCATAGTCTATTTGGATGATATCCTGGTATATTCGAAGAACATGCTGAACATCTTCGACTTGTTCTAGAGAAGCTTCGAGAACATCAACTTTATGCCAAGTATTCCAACTGCAAATTTTGGTTACCCGAAGTCACCTACCTTGGTCATGTCATCTCCAAGGATGGTATTGCCGTCAACCCAGAGCGAGTTCAGGCTATTCTTGACTGGACCCCTCCGAAGACTGTCAAGCAAGTCAGAAGCTTTCTCGGTCTAGCCAGCTATTGTAGCCGCTTCGTAGATAACTTCTCCAAGATCGCCAAGCCACTGGCCAATCTGCTTCACAAAGGCGTTAAGTTCGATTGGACAGACAAATGTCAGGAAAGTTTACAGGCACTCAAAGACAAGATGACATCTACCCCAGTGCTTGCTCCCCCTGATTCTCGCAAGGACTTTGTCATCTATTGCAATGCTTCACATCAAGGATTAGGCTGTGTCCTAATGCAAGAGCGCAGAGTGATTGCTTATGCCCCCCGTCAAGTGCATCCTCATGAAGAGAACTACCCAGTTCATGACCTTGAGCTTGCTGCGGTTATCTATGCACTGAAGCTATGGCGACAGTACCTTCTCGGTAATCATTGCGAGATCTTCACTGATCATCAGAGTCTGAAGTATTTGTTTACTCAGCTAGATCTGAACCTCCATCAGCAACGATGGATGGAAGCTATTGCTGACTACAACTGCGGTATATCTTATACACCTGGCAAGGCTAATGTAATGGCCGATGCCCTGAGCCGTAAGTCTTATTGCAACAATCACATGGTCTTCAAAGCTCAACCCCGCCTTTATGAAGAGCTATGCAAGTTGAACCTTCAACTAGTTCCACAGGGTTCTCTGAATAACCTTGTCTTGGAACCAACTCTTCTGAAAGCAATCAAGTCTGCTCAAGCCAAAGATGCTCATGTTGATTTGATGAAAAATGATCTTGCCTTAGAGAAATCCAGAGATTTCTCACTTGGTGAAGATGGAACCTTATACTTCAGAGATCGCATTGTCGTACCCTGGTTCGAGCTTATGACAGAGAAGGTGATGAAAGAAGCGCATGATACCCCTCTCTCTATTCATCCGGGAAGTACTAAGATGTATCTAGACATCCGTCAGAAGTACTAGTGGTCTAATATGAAGCAAGACATTGCTCGATATATTAAAGAATGTGACGTTTGTCGTCGCGTCAAAGCAGAACATCAGAAACCGGCTGGACTTCTACAACCGCTTCCGATTCCTGAATGGAAGTGGGATAAGATCCAAATGGACTTCGTCACTGGCCTTCCCAAGTCTCAGAAAGGTAACGATGCAATCTTTGTTGTCATCGACCAATTCTCGAAGGTTGCTCACTTTCTGCCAGTCAAGGAGACTATCACTGCTAGTCAATTAGCAAACTTGTATATCTCCAGAATTGTGTCACTCCACGGCATTCCGAAGGAGATCAGTTCAGATCGTGGCAGTATTTTCACTTCTAAGTTCTGGGATAGTTTCCAAGAGGCAATGGGAACTCATATTACCTGGAGCACTGCTTATCATCCCCAATCCCAAGGCCAAGTCGAGCGAGTCAATCAAATTCTTGAAGACATGCTTCGAGCTTGTGTTATTTCTTTTGGCAAGAAGTGGGAAGAATCTCTCCCTTATGCGGAGTTCTCTTATAACAACAGCTATCAAGCCAGCTTGAAGATGGAACCCTTTGAAGTGCTTTATGGACGCAAGTGCCGAACCCCTCTGAATTGGTTAGAAACTGGGGAACGGACGCTCCTTGGTCCAGACATTATTCAACAAGCTGAAGAGCAGGTTCGCATTGTTCGGGATAATATCAAGGCGGCCCAGTGCCGCCAGAAGAGCAACTATGACCGAAAACACTGGGGTTCAACTTATCAACCTGGTGAACAAGCTTATCCGCGTGTCACTCGTTTGAGAGGCACTCATCGGTTCAGAGTCAAGGGCAAGCTAGCTCCACGCTACATTGGTCCTTTCCGCATTCTGGCCCATCATGGAGTGGTGGCTTATCAATTGGAGTTGCCACCTCAGTTCTCTCACGTCCATGATGTCTTCCACGTGTCGCAACTTCGTCGATGCTTCAAGGATCCGGAACATGAAGTGGATCCGGAATTGATTGAAGTTCAAGATGATCTCACATACAAGGAGCATCTGATCTGCATTCTTGAAGAAGCTGAACGTCGAACACGCCAGAAGGTTACCAAGTTCCTCAAGGTGCGATGGTCAAATCATTCTAAAGATGAAGCCACTTGGGAACGCGAGGATAACCTCCGTGCTGAATACCCCGACCTGTTCCCTTCTACCTCTTAATTCTTGAGACGAGAATTTCTTTTAGAGGAGGAGAGTTGTAACACCCCGGAGTAATGATGCTACAGTAACCCCTGGGGTTAAGTTAATCCTTTTGCTAAACATGTGCCCAATCATTATTGTCTCATGTTCTTTCAAATTCCAGTTGAATTCAAATTCAAATTCGGTGTGAAATTCAAAATGCTCAGACATGAAAACAAAAATGTTCATCATGTGCCAAATATTCCACAGCTAATATTGGTGGTGAACCAACATTTTTGCAAAGGGTTTGAGTGGCCTAAACTACTTAAAACAGTGACCTAAGCAATAAATTAAATGCCCTTTTTAATTTATAAAATTGGCAACTATTCCCAAAGCCTCCCAACCTTTTGTCACAGTTCACCTTAATTCTTTGAATTTGTTTTGATCAGTGGCATAATTTTGCAAAGTCATTTTTGACAAAAAGGAAAATGCAACAGCTGCTGAAAATAAAAAAAAGCAAACAGGGAAAGGAAAAGTGGGAGAGGCCCTCTACCGCCTCCCTGGACTACACCCACCTGGCCGTCCCACTCCAACTGGCCAGCCCATCCACCTTCCTCGCTGGGTCGCCCTTCCCCCCTCCCTGTTCCTCCGACCGTGCCCACAATCGCCACCGAGCCGCCTCGTCGGCGTCGACGACGAGGGATAAGACCCCCCGACGCCTCGGGCTCCCCTCTCCCCTCCCACTTGCCCTGCCGCCCCACTCGCGCCAGTCCCCATCCCCTCTTCCCGCTCGCTCCGTTGCCTCGCCTCCATCTCAGAGCCACCACCCGAGCACGGTCGCCACCGTCCTCCGTCGTTGTCGCGGCCACCCGCGGCCCCGCGCCTGCTGACCCTGTCGATGAGCTACACGGGGGTCTACTCCTTCGACCGGTGGCCTTAGCTAGAGCTCGGAGGCGTGGCAGCACCAGATCCCCTTCGTCCCCACCTCCGGCTGCCGTCGTTCTTCTTCATCTCCGGCAACGCCTGCTGCTGCTACTAAGCCTCTCACCGGCCTCCGTGTGCCGCGCGGTGAGCTCCTCCCTCCCTCCTTTCCTCTCCTCGGCCTCTCCTAGTAGCCGTAGCCGCCGTTCCCGTCGCCGCCCGAACGCAGCTCTGCCGCAAGGCTCGCCGCCGACGTTGTGGTCATTGACCTGCTCGCCCGAGCACTCGAACATGCTCAGGTCCCCTCACCGCGGCCGCTCGTGCCGCTAGATCCCCTCCCCGTGCCCTCTGTCGTCGTTGGCGGAGATGGCCGAACTCTAGCGTCCGTCTCGCCGCGTGCCGTCATCGTTTTAGGTCTTCCCGAGGCCAACCATTAGCGCCACGCGACGCGCCTCACTCCCCTCTTTCGAACGCCACCTCGCGTGCGCAAAACGGTGGCCGGAGCGCGTTTTCCGACGAGTCCCGAGGCCTGCACCACATTTTGGTGTTGCCGGCGTCGAGCCGCCGGCCACCACCGACATGGCTGGCCTGGGGCCACCCCAATGCCACTGCCAGTGGGC
The DNA here is from genome assembly GCF_018294505.1 of Triticum aestivum. Lineage (NCBI taxonomy): Eukaryota > Viridiplantae > Streptophyta > Magnoliopsida > Poales > Poaceae > Triticum > Triticum aestivum. The sequence goes on along the minus strand of NC_057797.1, from coordinate 93,305,054 downwards.
CCCACGGGCCCCAGTTGACTGGGTTGACCCAGTCAACTACTGACTGGGCAGCCCCGTGCCCCTGACAAGCGGGCCCACCGCACATTTAATTAAATTAAAACATTTAATAATTAAATCTAATTAGTTAACCTAATTAGTCACTGACTGCTAGGGCCCACACGCCCTAACTAACCCTGTTAGTTTAGTTAAGCCTCTGTTAGACAGAGAGGCTAACAGGTGGGTCCCACCTGTCAGTTTGACTGGTCAGCAGAGCTGACGCAGTGCTGACGTCACTGCTGACGCAATAAACCTTTTCTACTTTTAAAATAATTCAGAATTTGGTTTAAACTTCGAAATTCCGTAACTTTTAAACCGTAGCTCGGATCGTAAAAGTTTATATATGAAAAACGCCCAGAAAAACGAGATGAATCCGAATACGCGGTCCATTCATCTGTCACATGCCCCTAGCATGCTGAACATGGAACATTCCCCCTCTGGTCATCTGTCTAATACAGGTCCGGAACCGGGAATACATTTTCGGTTGAATTTCCCCTTCTCCTATATCGTGTAGTACTACGTTAGGGCAACCCAAGCTGTGCCTTTCGTCATGTTATGCCTTGTGATGCATTGTTTGCTCTGTATTTACTGTTTCTTCCCCCTCTTATCTCCGGTAGACCCCGAGGCCGATGATGCCGCTGTGATCGACTATGTCACCGACGACCCCTCCATCTTGTCTGAGCAACCAGGAAAGCAAACCCCCTTGAGCATTCCGATATCGCCCATTTCTTTCCCTCTAATTCTTGCATTAGAACTGCTACTGCTTTCTGTATGATCCTACTCTGATGCATAGCCTGTTGTTGTTACCTGCTTATCCTAAACTGCTTAGTATAGGTTGGTTAGTGATCCATCAGTGACCCCCACCTTGTCCCAGTTGCCTCGCTTTATGTTCGATGACTCGATCAACATGATCGACGTCCAGGCCCCGACACCGCACATCACCCCCCTAGTTGTACGACACTATAGAGTTACTATCGAGTGCCGAGGGTGAACCTCATACATCACTCCTGATGAGATCTCTGTAGTGTAGCTATATGGTCGAGGTCATCGAGGGTGATTTCCTCCTTAACCACTTCCGTTACCGCTCTGTCGTGCAACCCCTCAAGTGTGAACCTCGAGGGTGGATCCTCTTACGTTCACCTTGATGATAACATTGAGTGGGATTCACCGGGGGTGATTCCTCGGGTTTTCCCCTTGGTGTTAGACACACAGTTACTATGTTTACTATGACTTTACACTGAGCCATGTTACTAAAGATGGGTCGACCCTGAGGGGTATCCGCGCAAGCTTAATTGCGAGTGATGTGGAGTCGGGTTGACCTGGAAGGTGCCCGCGAGATACTTATGAGGCGTGGCCGGGCATTCTTAGCCCTTGCCGCAAGTACTCAAGACGGGGCGACGGGGTCACATCGATCGTGAGTCTCTGCTCGTTACCGTGCGTTCCTAATCCACTACGATTTGGATATTTAATCTGAGGGGCCTCTGGCCTGATAGCACTAACCATCACGTGGCCGTAGTATGGGCGTTCTGCGTTGTATACATCAGTCGAAGCTTAATAGACGCCAGCGACTAAGCGGCGCGCGCTGGGTTGGACTGCGTAAGCTCCTGCCTTGTTGAAGGAGGTAGCTAGGTCTGCTCACTGGCCGCGTTCGCAACGTGCAGGAGTTCCCGAGGAGATGGCCCATGACCCCTGGGGGCATAGGTTTAGTCCGGCATGCTGCCCTCTCTATTAAGCCTAGGTCGGGTTGCGGCGTATTGTTTGGCCGAGGCTGGGCATGACCCAGGAAAGTGTGTACGGCTGGAGTTAATCGAGCGTGGTGGTTAAGTTGGTTCACCCCTGCAGGGAAGAAAACATCTATCAATGGCCTGTCCTACGTTAACGGACACTTGGAGTTGTATCCCGATTGATACAACTAGAACTGGATACTTGGGATGAGACATGGAGATGAGACCTGGTTATGAGCTGATAACTGGATAGTATGGCTCTGGGATTGCTTTCTCGCAGGGAGTCGAGAAAGGATCTCTGGCCGAGGTTGATAACACTATTGCTACTTTACTTTATGTTACTCTACTCCCTCCCGTTGCTGCAAGATGGTGGTTTCCAGAAGATGCTAGTCTTCGATAGGCTAGGCTTTCCCTTCCCTTCTAGCATTCTGCAGTTTAGTCCACAGATACGTCCCATTCCTTTGATACAGATGCATACTTAGTTTAGATCTGATGTAAGTCTTGCGAGTACTTTGGATGATTACTCACAGTTGCTTTGCTACTTCTTTTCCCCCATACCTGATTGTTGCGACTAGATGACGGAGCCCAGGAGCCAGACGACGCCACTGATGACTACTACTACCCGGAGGATGCCTACTACTACGTGACGGCCGCTGACGACTTGGAGTAGTTAGGAGGCTCCCAGGCAGGAGGTCTTGCCTTTTTGATCATTGTTGCTTTTGTGCTAGCCTTCTTAAGGCAATCTTGTTTAACTCATGTCTGTACTCAGATATTGTTGCTTCCACCGACTCTTGTGTTTTCGAGCGTATGTATTCGAGCCCTCAAGGCCCCTGGCTTGTAATATAAAGCTTGTATTATTTTAATTTGTGTCTAGAGTTGTGTTGTGATATCTTCCCGTGAGTCCTTGATCTTGATCGTACAGATTTGCGTGTATGATTAGTGTACGACTGAATCGAGGGTGTCACACACCCCTAGGAGACTTGCCCTCCAAGCCAGGAGGGGAGGCTGCCCTAGGGGAGGCGCCCCCACCTCTCCTGGTTACGTGAGATGGGGTGGGAGGGGCGCACAACCCCTTAGTGGGCTGGTGTGCCCCTTCCCCTTGGCCCATAAACCCCCCCAACACTTGTCGGGGCCTCCGAAACCCCTTTCGGACACGCTGGTCGTCACCCGGTACCCCCGGAACAATTTCGGACTCCAATACCCTTCATCCAATATATCGATCTTCACCTCCGGACCATTCCGGAACTCCTCGTCATGTCCAGGATCTCATCCGGGACTCCGAACAACCTTTGGTAACCACATACTATTTCCCATAACAACTCTAGCGTCACCGAACCTTAAGTGTGTAGACCCTACGGGTTCGGGAACCATGCAGACATGACCGAGACATCTCTCTGGCCAATAACCAATAGCGGGATCTAGATACCCATATTGGATCCCACATGTTCCACGATGATCTCATTGGATGAACCACGATGTCGGGGATTCAATCAATCCCGTATACAATTCCCTTTGTCTATCGGTATGTTACTTGCCCGAGATTCGATCGTCGGTATCCCCATACCTCGTTCAACCTCGTTACTGGCAAGCCTCTTTACTCGTTCTGTAACGCATGATCCCATGGCTAGCTCCTTAGTCACATTGAGCTCATTATGATGATGCATTACCGAGTGGGCCCAAAGATACCTCTCCATCATACGGAGTGACAAATCCCAGTCTCGATTCGTGCCAACCCAACAGACACTTTCGGAGATACCTATAGTGCACCTTTATAGCCACCCAGTTACGTTGTGACGTTTGGTACACCCAAAGCATTCCTACGGTATCCAGGAGTTGCACAATCTCATGGTCCAAGGAAATGATACTTGACATTAGAAAAGCTCTTAGCAAACGAACTACACGATCTTGTGCTATGCTTAGGATTGGGTCTTGTCCATCACATCATTCTCCTAATGATGTGATCCCGTTATCAGTGACATCCAATGTCCATGGTCAGGAAACCATAACCATCTATTGATCAACGAGCTAGTCAACTAGAGGCTTACTAGGGACATGTTGTGGTCTATGTATTCACACATGTATTACGGTTTCCAGTTAATACAATTATAGCATGAACAATAGACAATTATCATGAACAAGGAAATACAATAATAACCATTTTATTATTGCCTCTAGGGCATATTTCCAATAGTACACACCTTTTGAGAGAGCCATACATGATTTGGAATTTGTTAGAATACTCTATGTGCTTCGCTTATATCATTTGAGTTATATAGTTTTGCTCTAGTACTTCACTTATATCTTTTAGAGCACGGTGGTGGATTTGTTTTATAGAAACTATTGATCTCTCATGCTTCACTTAGATTATTTTGAAAGTCTTAAATAGCATGGTAATTTGCTTAAATAATCCCAATATGCTTGGTATTCAAGAATAGTAAAAACTTTCTTATGAGTTTGTTGAATACTATGATATTTAGTTAATTCTTTTTGTAGATGATTAATAGATACATTCCTCACGTCCAGCAATTTATTTTAGAATTTTTGGGGTTCCAGATCTTGCGCTAGCTACAGATTACTACAGATTGTTCTATTTTTGTCAGATTCTGTTTTTCGTGTGTTGTTTGCTTATTTTGATGAATCTATGGCTAGTAAAATAGTTTATAAACCATAGAGAAGTTGTAATATAGTAGGTTTAACACCAATATAAATAAAGAATGAGTTCATTACAGTACCTTGAAGTGGTCTTTTGTTTTCTTTCGCTAACGGAGCTCACGAGATTTTCTACTTTAAGTTTTGTGTTGTGAAGTTTCCAAGTTTTGGGTAAAGATTTGATGGATTATGGAACAAGGAGTGGCAAGAGCCTAAGCTTGGGGATGCCCATGGCACCCCCAAGATAATCTGAGGACACCTAAAATCCAAAGCTTGGGGATGCCCCGGAAGGCATCCTCTCTTTTTCTCTACTTCTATCGGTAACTTTACTTGGAGCTATATTTTTATTCACCACATGATATGTGTTTTTCTTGGAGCGTCTTGTATGATTTGAGTCTTTGCTTTTTAGTTTACCACAATCATCCTAGCTGTACATATCTTTTGAGAGAGCCATACATTATTTGGAATTTGTTAGAATACTCTATGTGCTTCGCTTATATCATTTGAGTTATATAGTTTTTCTCTAGTACTTCACTTATATCTTTTAGAACACGGTGGTGGATTTGTTTTATAGAAACTATTGATCTCTCATGCTTCACTTAGATTATTTTGAGAGTCTTAAATAGCATGGTAATTTGCTTAAATAATCCCAATATGCTTGGTATTCAAGAATAGTAAAAACTTTCTTATGAGTGTGTTGAATACTATGAGAAGTTTGATGCTTGGTAATTGTTTTGAGATATGAAGATGGTGATATTAAAGTTATGCCAGTTGAGTAGTTGTGAATTTGAGAAATACTTGTGTTAAGGTTTGTGATTCCCGTAGCATGCACGTATGGTGAACCGTTATGTGATGAAGTCGGAGCATGATTTATTTTTTGATTGTCTTCCTTATGAGTGGCGGTCGGGGACGAGCGATGGTCTTTTTCCTACCAATCTATCCCCCTAGGAGCATGCGCATAATACTTTGCTTTGATAACTTGTAGATTTTTGCAATAAGTATATGAGTTCTTTGTGACTAATGTTGAGTCCATGGATTATACACACTTTTCTTCCTTCCACCATTGCTAGCCTCTCTAATACCGCACACCTTTCGCTGGTATCATAAACCCACCATATACCTTCCTCAAAACAGCCACCATACCTACCTATTATGGCATTTCCATAGCCATTTCGAGATATATTGCCATGCAACTTTCCACCATTTCGTTTATTATGACACACTCCATCATTGTCATATTGCTTAGCATGATCATGTAGTTGACATCGTATTTGTGGCAAAGCCACCATTCATAATTCTTTCATACATGTCACTCTTGATTCATTGTATATCCCGGTACACCGCCGGAGGCATTCATATAGAGTCATATTTTGTTCTAAGTATCGAGTTCTAATTGTTGAGTTGTAAGAAAATAAAAGTGTAATGATCATCATTATTAGAGCATTGTCCGAGTGAGGAAAGGATGATGGAGACTATGATTCCCCCACAAGTCGGGATGAGACTCCGGACGAAAAATAAAAGAAAGAAAGAAAGAAAAGAGGCCATAAAAAAAGGAGAAAAGGCCCAAATAAAAAAAAATAAAAATGAGAGAAAAAGAGAGAAGGGACAATGTTACTATCCTTTTAACACACTTGTGCTTCAAAGTAGCACCATGATATTCATGATAGAGAGTCTCCTATGTTATCACTTTCATCTACTAGTGGGAATTTTTCATTATAGAACTTGGCTTGTATATTCCAATGATGGGCTTCCTCAAAATGCCCTAGGTCTTCATGAGCAAGCAAGTTGGATGCACACCCACTTAGTTTCTTTTGTTGAGCTTTCATATACTTATAGCTCTAGTGCATCCGTTGCATGGCAATCCCTACTCACTCACATTGATATCTATTGATGGGCATATCCATAGCCCATTGATACGCCTAGTTGATGTGAAACTATCTTCTCCCTTTTGTCTTCTCCACAACCACCATTCTATTCCACTTATAGTGCTATATCCATGGCTCACGCTCATGTATTGTGTGAAGATTGAAAAAGTTTGAGAATGTCAAAAGTATGAAACAATTGCTTGGCTTGTCATCGGGGTTGTGCATGATTTAAATACTTTGTGTGATGAAGATAGAGCATAGCCAGGCTATATGATTTTGTAGGGATAACTTTCTTTGGCCATGTTATTTTGAGAAGACATGATTGATTTGTTAGTATGCTTGAAGTATTATTATTTTTATGTCAATATTAAACTTTTATCTTGAATCTTTCGGATCTGAATATTAATACCACAATTAAGAAGAATTACATTAAACTTATGCCAAGTAGCACTCCGCATCAAAAATTCTGTTTTTATCATTTACCTACTTGAGGACGAGCAGGAATTAAGCTTGGGGATGCTTGATACGTCTCCAATGTATCTATAATTTTTGCTTGCTCCATGCTATATTATCTACTGTTTTGGACATTATTGGGCTTTATTATCCACTTTTATATTATTTTTGGGACTAACCTATTAACCAGAGGTGTGACCCCCGAATAGTTACGCTACAGTAATCCTTTGCTAATGATGCCACGTCACCTTGATTACTGTGGCTAATCTCGCATTAGTTCGAAAACGATTCGAATTCAAACTTGATTTTTTGGCAAACAAACAAAGTTTTCAAACTTTAGAACAAAAATGTTCGGACCGTGTCAAATATTGCATAGATAATTATGGTGAAGTAAACACATTTTTAGAAAATGCATAAGTATTTTAAATTGAGTAAAACAAAAAGGAAAATAAATAAAAAGAAACAAAACCAAAACCAAAACAAAAATAACAGACCCCCCCCCCCCCGCTGGGCCAAGTGGCCCAGCTGGCCTCCGCCGCCCGAACGGGCCGGCCCAACCGCCCCGCTACCTCCCCTCCATAACCCCCCACCAGGGAGGAAACCCAAACCCTAACTTACCCCCACCCCCCTACTCGCACCACTCCTCCCCCCGCTAGATCTGGATCGGGGAATCCCGATCCCCTCGCCCTTCTCCCTCGCGCGCCCGTCGCCGCCTAGACGCGCCGGCGACCGGAGCTCCCTCGCCGGCCTGCTTCCCCTTCCCCACCGGACTGCTCCTCTCCGCCGCTCGTCCCCGTCGACCTCCCCGACCTCCACCGAGCACGTTGCCCCGTCCCTACTCCGCCCCGTGAGCTTCCCCCTCTCCTCCCCTGTCTTCGACGCGCACGCGCGCACGCCTCGCGTCCTCGTCCTGCGCTCGCCGCGCCGTTCCGCATGCGCACGCTGCCGCGCACCGCGACTCCCGCCCGCTGCCATCGACCGTTGCGCTCGCCGCATCGTGGATGCGCCCGACCCCACCCCAGAGCCGCCCGCGGCCACCTGCCTCCGCACGGGACCACCGTCGAGCTCCCGCACGCCCTGGACCGCGCTTGGCCGCGCCCGACCGTGGCCGACAGCGCGCGCTCGCGCCCACGCCCCTCTGACCAAGCCCGGCCATGGACGGTCCCCGCTCCCCCTTGCTGCTGCACGCCCGCCGCCGCCGAACCTCGTCACCGGCCTTGTTTTCGGCCACCTCCAGCACCAACCACTAGCCCAACTCGATGCGCGCCAACGCGCTCGTCCTTCTGATGCTCGTGGGTGACCAAGTGGTCACCGGAACGCAACTCCGGCGAGCCGCTGCCGTGGTTCCCCTTCCCGCACGCCCACACGCCCTCCCCTGGACGCATCGTGGGCACGACCCCGCTGGCGCCCTCCGTCGCCTCCGTGCGGGTGCGCGGCGCCCGCACCCGATAACGCCCGTGCGCCCATTCGGGCTGGCGCCCGACGCCCGCGCCGACTCCACCCGCTAGCGCCCCGCCCGCTAGGCCTCTGTGCCACAGACAAACGGGCCCCACCCCCCCTTAAAAAAAGGAATTAAAAAAATAATTAATAAAAATAAAAATGATTTAATAAAATTAATTATTAATAATTAATTAATTAAGTAATTAATTAAGTTAATTAATCCGGTTTAATTAATTTAATTAACTAGTTAAGTTTAATTAAACTGTAATTAGATTAACCTAAACCCTAATTAACCTAATTAGAGGTTGACAGGTGGGTCCCCCTGGACCCACATGTCAGGTTGACCAGGTCAACGGTCAACGTTGACTGCTGACGTCAGCATGACATCATGCTGATGTCATAAATCCATTTTCGAATTAATTAAATAATTAATTAAATTCCAGAAATTAATAAAATCTTTAGAAAATCATATCTTTTAATCCGTAACTCGGATTAAAAAATTTTCAACATGAAAGTTGCTCAGAACGACGAGATGAACCCGGATACGTAGCCCGTTCGTCCACCACACACCCCTAACATATCAAACCCGCAACTTTCCCCCTCCGGTTCATCTGTCAGAAAACACGAAACACCGGGAATACTTTCCCGGATGTTTTCCCCCCCTTCACCGGTATCACCTACTACCGCGTTAGGGCACACCGAACACCGCGTATTGCCTGGTTATATTTTGTGATGCTTTGTTTGCTCTGTATTCATTATTTCTCCCCCCTTTTCTCTCCGGTAGACTACGAGACCGACGCTGCTGCTGCCCAGTTCGACTACGGAGTTGACGACCCCTCTCTCTTGCCAGAGCAACCAGGCAAGCCCCCCCCCTTGATCACCAGATATCGCCTATTCTACTCTATACTGCTTGCATTAGAGTAGTGTAGCATGTTACTGCTTTCTGTTATACCTATCCTGATGCATAGCCTGTCCTTGATACTACTGTTGTTACCTTTACCTGCAATCCTATATGCTTAGTATAGGATGCTAGTATATTCATCTGTGGCCCTACATTCTTGTCCGTCAGCCGTGCTATACTATCGGGCCGTGATCACTCGGGAGGTGATCACGGGTATATACTATATACTTTATACATGATACATGTGGAGACTAAAGTCGGGTCGGCTGGTGGAGCACCCGCGAGTGGATCTTTGTGGCGGAGCGACAGGGCAGGTTGAGACCGCCTAGGAGAGAGGTGGGCCTGGCCCTGTTCGGCGTTCGCGGATACTTAACACGCTTAACGAGATCTTGGTATTTGATCTGAGTTGGCTACGAGCCTATACGCACTAACCATCTACGCGGGAGTAGTTATGGGTATCCCGACGTCGTGGTATCAGCCGAAGCACTTCGTGACGCCAGCGACTGAGTGGCGCGCGCCGGATTGGAACGTAAGCCTGCTCTTGTATTAAGGGGGCTAGTTCTGCTTTCGGCCGCGTACGCAACGTGCAGGTGTGCTATGGGCGATGGGCCCAGACCCCTGTGCGCTTAGGTTTAGACCGGCGTGCTGGCCTCTCTGTTGAGCCTAGGTGGGGCTGCGACGTGTTGATCTTCCGAGGCCGGGCATGACCCAGGAAAGTGTGTCCGGCCAAATGGGATCAAGCGTGCTGGGTAAGTTGGTGCACCCCTGCAGGGAAGTTAATCTATTCGAATAGCCGTGATCTTCGGTAACAGGACGACTTGGAGTTGTACCTTGACCTTATGACAACTAGAACCGGATACTTAATAAAACACACCCTTCCAAGTTCCACAGACAACCCGGTGATCGCTTTCCACAGGGCGACGAGGGAGGGATCGCCGGGTAGGATTATGCTATGCGATGCTACTGGAGATGCTACTTGGAGATGCTACTTGGAGATGCTACTTGGAGGACTTCAATCTACTCTCTTCTACATGCTGCGAGACGGAGGCTGCCAGAAGCGTAGTCTTCGATAGGACTAGCTATCCCCCTTTTATTCTGGCATTCTGCAGTTCAGTCCACTGATATGGCCTCCTTACACATATACCCATGCATATGTAGTGTAGCTCCTTGCTTGCGAGTACTTTGGATGAGTACTCACGGTTGCTTTCTCCCCCTTTTCCCCTTTCCCTTCTTCTGGTTGTCGCAACCAGATGCTGGAGCCCAGGAGCCAGACGCCACCGATCGACGACGACCCCTACTACACCGGAGGTGCCTACTACTACGTGCAGCCCGCTGACGACGACCAGGAGTAGTTAGGAGGATCCCAGGCAGGAGGCCTGCGCCTCTTTCGATCTGTATCCCAGTTTGTGCTAGCCTTCTTAAGGCAAACTTGTTTAACTTATGTCTGTACTCAGATATTGTTGCTTCCGCTGACTCGTCTATGATCGAGCACTTGTATTCGAGCCCTCGAGGCCCCTGGCTTGTATTATGATGCTTGTATGACTTATTTATGTTTTAGAGTTGTGTTGTGATATCTTCCCGTGAGTCCTGATCTTGATCGTACACATTTGCGTGCATGATTAGTGTACGATTGAATCGGGGGCGTCACAAGTTGGTATCAGAGCCAGCTGCCTGTAGGAATCCCCCTTCCGCACTCCTTGGCCGAAGTCGAGTCTAGACATTACAAAAACTTTTACTAACTTGGTTGTGAGCCTTACGGGCCCACGTCGCCATCGGGTGGTACTAGGATCTTTTACTCCTCGACCTTTACTCTGGGACTCTGAGCTCTCTTCTATTCGGGTTAAATGAATTTTACTAAATCTAACATTAGGATCTCGTTATCACTTTCACCCGGAGAGCCCCTTATTACTGATGATCGTCTGCTGCACCAGAATACCCTGAAAATGCTCTCCGCTGTTAACTCGAGAACTTGTGTTCATCGTGTTTGCAATTCCCCTTCCACCGTAAACCCTTATGGATAACTACTTGCAGTTGTTATTCTTACCTTCATCCCCAGTTGGTCTTGGTATTACAAGATACCCTGAAAAACTCGTCGTTGTTTTGATAATCCTTTGAGCTTACTGCCTTGTTGTTCTTTGTCACCTGAATACCCCTACGGTTAATTCTCGCACTTATCGAGTATCCGCTCATCCCCCAGTTGTTCATGTGTTACACAAAAGTCCTCGAAATACCATTCGATATTCTGAAAATCCTCAGCAACCTATTGCTCTGGAATTTCTTGTTTGCTTTCATTATGATTAATCCCATAAGTATAGTAATCATATTGGCATCCTTTGTCACCATCATTTTTGAGTCCGTTGATTCAATACGTGCGAATGCACGCAATCATCAGTTGATCCTTTTAAATTATCTTTCCGGCTCAGACTGAGCTGGTTCTCGACCAAACTATCTGTCGTCGATTGTGCCTCTGGTATATTCAATTGATCCATCCTTGATCAGAATGTCTGCTTCTGATCCCTTGTTTTGGAAATCATAATTCCTTTGTTATCTAAGCATCGAATTATTCAGATGTTCTATAATCTGATGCCCGTGCATTCTTTCTCCCTCTGATTGAGTATCGATACTCACATCAGCTCCGTTGTGGATCGCCCGATCCATTGTTGGATTTCATCCGACATTGTCCTTCATAATTAATCATCTTGTGAGTTCTTTCTCTGATACATAATGCCTGTGTTAAGTTGTATCCTCTGCTTGGCCAACCATGCTCTGCTTTCGGGCTTGTGTTATTTACTCTTGAAACTTGTGGTATATGTTTCTAAGAAGCCCCTATGGGTTGAACATATGCCTTCTCTAAACCGTGTGAACCCGAAAGTTTTCACGAATAATACTCTTCTGGTGCTTCGCCAGCTAAAATTTCAACACTGCAACTTCATCGAACATGAGAAGTGAATGAAAGGTTATGCATTGGAGAAGTGGGAGTCGACCTTGAACTTGTGTTCATGCCCATGGACACGATGTAGATCTTATCATTAGAGCTTCTCTTAAATTAATTATTCCTTTGGTATAAGTTCTTCTTATATCAGGGATCTGGCCTTTTGCAACCGTGGTTCCGACCATGATTGTTCTTCTTTGATTCCATTTCTCGGACAAGTTAAACAATTGTCTTCTATGGATCAATACACCAGTCCAACCTTTACTTTGATCTTCTGTCGAGTATTACCCCCCTGGTATCTCGAGATTATCATGGAACTGCATAACTTCTTATGAGTTCATCATCAAGTGCTACATTCCCACTGATTCCAATTTTTCAAAAGCTCTGAGTTATTAAACACTCAAAGACACCAATAACTGAACCGAGTCCGCACTACGGTTCAACAACTCTTCGGTAAGCTACTATAAGTACGAGTTTGTACCCGATCACGCCATTCCTAGCCTGTTTGGCTATATCATTGTCGTGATGATTTTAACTGTGCTACCCGGTCCTTCTTCTCGGAGCACAATTTTCGACGATGAACTAACCTTACGTCGATCCTCATCGTCATATCATTTCGCCTTGAACAACAAGCTTGGTTTCGAGTTTGTGTCGTACCCTTGGTTCCAATAACCTTTCACTTCATCATTACTTTGACTTGATGTCGTCGCCGATCGATTACATCTTCATGAACTCTCGCGACAAAGGTGTCGTGATCATCAACATTCTGAGCTCATCCAGGATATCAATTGAATTCATGATGAGAAATACCATCCTTGCCCTCGATGAATTGTATTATCATTGACCACTTTATTGCCTTCCCACCAACACAAGCTTGTTCATGTTTGGTGTTATACCTTGAGTTCCTTGCTATCCAGCAATTGTTCTTCTTTACCTTGGAGTATTACCATCCTTTATGTCAAGAATGTTCTGAGATTTGTTCCACCTCTTGAGAATTCTTGACATAGAAATACTTCTCACCATCACCATTCTTTCTTGGTCCCCGTGTTAATTCCAACAAGTGAACGGTGTTGTTTGGATTCTTTCCTTCTAGCAACCCTATTTTTTTGAAGTTAATGGTCGAAAGTTCATTCTTAGGCTATTGACTATTGAATCACCATTCTGACATTGGTCGTGCAACCCAACCCATATTTCGGGTGCACCTTTCAACCAATGTTTAATTGTGTATGTTTTCCTCGAGCATACATCATTATACCATTTGATCTGACAAATGTCATCTTCTTGTTCACATTATTGTGGAAATCCATCTTTTGAAAATCTCAATGAATTGTCGCTGAGTCAATCAGCCACCTCCTCACCTCTCCTTGGTTTAATGATGAACTATTGTTTCAGGAACCCGCTCCCATAGTTCATTTTCCGAGAATCTTGCAATGCCATTTCAACGATTTGTGTTGCGCCTTTTCTTCTCGGACATCCTGAGTCTGAGGCATCATGACACCAATTGGATCTGAATCTCGGTCAGATATGATGGTTGGGACAACTTTCCAGGAGTTATGTTGTTTGTCCTTTGATGACCCGGTAACATGATGTCATGCCTAGCACCCCCCCCTGGCTGGAGGACCTATCATTATAGATTCCTTTTCAGCAAGGTTATCCATTCATCCTGGAGGAAATTGTAGGACTTATTTTATAAGTTACTCCTGATGGATCATTGGTGTATCCGAAGTCTGGCCCTTGATTGAAACACCATATCATTGCTACCTGAAGCATGTCTGTGGTACTCCGTTCATCACCAAGAACATTTGAAGCACAATGCTAAATTCTCTTTATCAATTATCCAAACACCGTTGTATGGGTAATGTCATGAAATTTTCCTCCCATTACCTAAATGGTTTTCTACCTTCCATCCTGTCATGGATATCATCTGCTTGTCCTTGGGAAGGATATACCCCTGGAATATGTGTTTAAACACATTTTTTTCCTTTCCATTGATCTGGTTAAATCTGATAATCATATCTTCCTTTCCATTGTTTGGTTTAACCTTTCTTGTGATCTGAGCAGTAATATTCTCCTGCTTATGTAAACACCTCGGTGTACAACTCTGCCAGTGAGACCCTGTTACTTTTGTTGGTGACATTTCGGTAACCACCGATGGACGAGAACTTTGCCTACTGGTCCGCCTCGTTCAACGAGCAGGAAAATGGTTCTCTTCGTCCCTCGTCCTTGGTACTGATGTTGTTGCCGACATAACTGATAGGCTATCCTCTGACATACCTTGCTTGCATGATCACGCAAGACGTCTCCGCCCTTTCTACCTTTAACCCACATGGTGGGCCCATAACCCACAGTTCCACAGGATCGAAACCTGACTCTCCTGTACACCCCCTGTTCCCAAAGTTATTCCTCCCGCGTGGACTCGTATGTAATTCATGAGCCACCTTCCAATGAGATCGTCAATTCTGGCATCGGACACAATAATTATTCCGTTGCTTGAAACCCCTTTTCACCTTCTGCCTAGGCAATGAACGATTGCCTGGCTGCTTGAAACTTCTTATTGTACCTTCCAACTTTACTCTCGATGTGTTTTATTTTGTTCAACTCGAGAGGTACTCATATGCTCATTCATGGGTTAATCCCAGATTATTACCCTTATAGCATTCTGTCGTTGCTGATCTGCCCCGTTACCTATTCTTAAATACGATGAAGATCCCGAAGAAAGGATGCCGACTTCATCCTGATGACCTGAAGCAGAGGAATGAAGACATCAGTGTAATGGATTGATCTCTTCAAGAAGAGCAACCAAAGACGAGAAGATTCGTTAGGATTTCGTAACCAGACCTTTCCCCCTAGTCCCCCTCTTAAATCTCGGGACGAGATTTCTTGTAGTGGAGGAGAATTGTGACGCCCGGATAGTTACGCTACAGTAATCCTTCGCTAATGATGCCACGTCACCTTGATTACTGTGGCTAATCTCGCATTAGTTCGAAAACGATTCGAATTCAAACTTGAATTTTTGGCAAACAAACAAAGTTTTCAAACTTTAAAACAAAAATGTTCGGACCGTGTCAAATATTGCATAGATAATTATGGTGAAGTAAACACATTTTTAGAAAATGCATAAATATTTTAAATTGAGTAAAACAAAAAGGAAAATAAATAAAAAGAAACAAAACCAAAACAAAACAAAAATAACAGACCCCCCCCCCCCGCTGGGCCAAGTGGCCCAGCTGGCCTCCGCCGCCCGAACGGGCCGGCCCAACCGCCCCGCTACCTCCCCTCCATAACCCCCCACCAGGGAGGAAACCCAAACCCTAACTTACCCCCACCCCCCCCTACTCGCACCACTCCTCCCCCCCGCTAGATCTGGATCGGGGAATCCCGATCCCCTCGCCCTTCTCCCTCGCGCGCCCGTCGCCGCCTAGACGCGCCGGCGACCGGAGCTCCCTCGCCGGCCTGCTTCCCCTTCCCCACCGGACTGCTCCTCTCCGCCGCTCGTCCCCGTCGACCTCCCCGACCTCCACCGAGCACGTTGCCCCGTCCCTACTCCGCCCCGTGAGCTTCCCCCTCTCCTCCCCTGTCTTCGACGCGCACGCGCGCACGCCTCGCGTCCTCGTCCTGCGCTCGCCGCGCCGTTCCGCACGCGCACGCTGCCGCGCACCGCGACTCCCGCCCGCTGCCATCGACCGTTGCGCTCGCCGCATCGTGGATGCGCCCGACCCCACCCCGGAGCCGCCCGCGGCCACCTGCCTCCGCACGGGACCACCGTCGAGCTCCCGCACGCCCTGGACCGCGCTTGGCCGCGCCCGACCGTGGCCGACAGCGCGCGCTCGCGCCCACGCCCCTCTGACCAAGCCCGGCCATGGACGGTCCCCGCTCCCCCTTGCTGCTGCACGCCCGCCGCCGCCGAACCTCGTCACCGGCCTTGTTTTCGGCCACCTCCAGCACCAACCACTAGCCCAACTCGATGCGCGCCAACGCGCTCGTCCTTCTGATGCTCGTGGGTGACCAAGTGGTCACCGGAACGCAACTCCGGCGAGCCGCTGCCGTGGTTCCCCTCCCCGCACGCCCACACGCCCTCCCCTGGACGCATCGTGGGCACGACCCCGCTGGCGCCCTCCGTCGCCTCCGTGCGGGTGCGCGGCGCCCGCACCCGATAACGCCCGTGCGCCCATTCGGGCTGGCGCCCGACGCCCGCGCCGACTCCACCCGCTAGCGCCCCGCCCGCTAGGCCTCTGTGCCACAGACAAACGGGCCCCACCCCCCTTAAAAAAAGGAATTAAAAAAATAATTAATAAAAATAAAAATGATTTAATAAAATTAATTATTAATAATTAATTAATTAAGTAATTAATTAAGTTAATTAATCCGGTTTAATTAATTTAATTAACTAGTTAAGTTTAATTAAACTGTAATTAGATTAACCT
Source organism: Triticum aestivum (assembly GCF_018294505.1). Taxonomy (NCBI): domain Eukaryota; kingdom Viridiplantae; phylum Streptophyta; class Magnoliopsida; order Poales; family Poaceae; genus Triticum; species Triticum aestivum. The sequence continues at coordinate 93,288,630 of NC_057797.1, read as the reverse complement.
AAACCCTAATTAACCTAATTAGAGGTTGACAGGTGGGTCCCCCTGGACCCACATGTCAGGTTGACCAGGTCAACGGTCAACGTTGACTGCTGACGTCAGCATGACATCATGCTGATGTCATAAATCCATTTTCGAATTAATTAAATAATTAATTAAATTCCAGAAATTAATAAAATCTTTAGAAAATCATATCTTTTAATCCGTAACTCGGATTAAAATATTTTCAACATGAAAGTTGCTCAGAACGACGAGACGAACCCGGATACGTAGCCCGTTCGTCCACCACACACCCCTAACATATCAAACCCGCAACTTTCCCCCTCCGGTTCATCTGTCAGAAAACACGAAACACCGGGAATACTTTCCCGGATGTTTTCCCCCCCTTCACCGGTATCACCTACTACCGCGTTAGGGCACACCGAACACCGCGTATTGCCTGGTTATATTTTGTGATGCTTTGTTTGCTCTGTATTCATTATTTCTCCCCCCTTTTCTCTCCGGTAGACTACGAGACCGACGCTGCTGCTGCCCAGTTCGACTACGGAGTTGACGACCCCTCTCTCTTGCCAGAGCAACCAGGCAAGCCCCCCCCTTGATCACCAGATATCGCCTATTCTACTCTATACTGCTTGCATTAGAGTAGTGTAGCATGTTACTGCTTTCTGTTATACCTATCCTGATGCATAGCCTGTCCTTGATACTACTGTTGTTACCTTTACCTGCAATCCTATATGCTTAGTATAGGATGCTAGTATATTCATCTGTGGCCCTACATTCTTGTCCGTCAGCCGTGCTATACTATCGGGCCGTGATCACTCGGGAGGTGATCACGGGTATATACTATATACTTTATACATGATACATGTGGAGACTAAAGTCGGGTCGGCTGGTGGAGCACCCGCGAGTGGATCTTTGTGGCGGAGCGACAGGGCAGGTTGAGACCGCCTAGGAGAGAGGTGGGCCTGGCCCTGTTCGGCGTTCGCGGATACTTAACACGCTTAACGAGATCTTGGTATTTGATCTGAGTTGGCTACGAGCCTATACGCACTAACCATCTACGCGGGAGTAGTTATGGGTATCCCGACGTCGTGGTATCAGCCGAAGCACTTCGTGACGCCAGCGACTGAGTGGCGCGCGCCGGATTGGAACGTAAGCCTGCTCTTGTATTAAGGGGGCTAGTTCTGCTTTCGGCCGCGTACGCAACGTGCAGGTGTGCTATGGGCGATGGGCCCAGACCCCTGTGCGCTTAGGTTTAGACCGGCGTGCTGGCCTCTCTGTTGAGCCTAGGTGGGGCTGCGACGTGTTGATCTTCCGAGGCCGGGCATGACCCAGGAAAGTGTGTCCGGCCAAATGGGATCAAGCGTGCTGGGTAAGTTGGTGCACCCCTGCAGGGAAGTTAATCTATTCGAATAGCCGTGATCTTCGGTAACAGGACGACTTGGAGTTGTACCTTGACCTTATGACAACTAGAACCGGATACTTAATAAAACACACCCTTCCAAGTTGCCAGATACAACCCGGTGATCGCTTTCCTCAGGGCGACGAGGAGAGGATCGCCGGGTAGGATTATGCTATGCGATGCTACTGGAGATGCTACTTGGAGATGCTACTTGGAGATGCTACTTGGAGGACTTCAATCTACTCTCTTCTACATGCTGCGAGACGGAGGCTGCCAGAAGCGTAGTCTTCGATAGGACTAGCTATCCCCCTCTTATTCTGGCATTCTGCAGTTCAGTCCACCGATATGGCCTCCTTACACATATACCCATGCATATGTAGTGTAGCTCCTTGCTTGCGAGTACTTTGGATGAGTACTCACGGTTGCTTTTCTCCCCTCTTTTCCCCTTTCCCTTCTACCTGGTTGTCGCAACCAGATGCTGGAGCCCAGGAGCCAGACGCCACCGTCGACGACGACCCCTACTACACCGGAGGTGCCTACTACTACATGCAGCCCGCTGACGACGACCAGGAGTAGTTAGGAGGATCCCAGGCAGGAGGCCTGCGCCTCTTTCGATCTGTATCCTAGTTTGTGCTAGCCTTCTTAAGGCAAACTTGTTTAACTTATGTCTGTACTCAGATATTGTTGCTTCCGCTGACTCGTCTATGATCGAGCACTTGTATTCGAGCCCTCGAGGCCCCTGGCTTGTATTATGATGATCGTATGACTTATTTATGTTTTAGAGTTGTGTTGTGATATCTTCCCGTGAGTCCCTGATCTTGATCGTACACATTTGCGTGCATGATTAGTGTACGATTGAATCGGGGGCGTCACAAGAGGCCCAACTCAGAATTGATGTTTTTTTTTGCCTATTTTAGGTTTTCGAAGAAAAGGAATATCAAACGGAGTCCAAACGGAATGAAACCTTCGGGAACGTGATTTTCTCAACGAACAAGACCCAGGAGACTTGGACCCTACGTCAAGAAACAAAGGAGGAGGCCACGAGGTAGGGGGCGCGCCTACCCCCCAGGCGCGCCCTCCACCCTCGTGGGCCCCCTGTTGCTCCACCGACGTACTCCTTCCTCCTATATATACATACGTACCCCCAAACAACCAGATACGGAGCCAAAACCCTAATTCCACCACCGCAACTTTTTGTATCCATGAGATCCCATCTTGGGGCCTGTTCCGGACCTCCGCCGGAGGGGGCATCGATCACAGAGGGCTTCTACATCATCACCATAGCCCCTCCGATGAAGTGTGAGTAGTTTACCTCAGACCTACGGGTCCATAGTTATTAGCTAGATGGCTTCTTCTGTCTTTTTGGATCACAATACAATGTTCTCCCCCTCTCTTGTGGAGATCTATTCGATGTAATCTTCTTTTTGCGGTGTGTTTGTTGAGACCGATGAATTATGGGTTTATGATCAAGTCTATCTATGAATAATATTTGAATCTTCTCTGAATTATTTTATGTATGATTGGTTATCTTTGCAAGTCTCTTCGAATTATCAGTTTGGTTTGCCCTACTAGATTGATCTTTCTTGCAATGGGAGAAGTGCTTAGCTTTGGGTTCAATCTTGTGGTGTCCTTTCCCAGTGACAGTAGGGGCAGCAAGGCACATATTGTATTGTTGCCATCGAGGACAACAAAATGGGGTTTTCATCATATTGCATGAGTTTATCCCTCTACATCATGTCATCTTGCTTAAGGCGTTACTCTGTTTTCATTAACTTAATACTCTAGATGCATGCTGGATAACGGTCGATGCATGGAGTAATAGTAGTAGATGCAGGCAGGAGTCGGTCTACTTGTCTCGAACGTGATGCCTATATACATGATCATACCTAGATATTCTCATAACTATGCTCAATTCTGTCAATTGCTCAACAATAATTTGTTCACCCACCATAGAATACTTATGCTCTTGAGAGAAGCCACTAGTTAAACCTATGGCCCCCGGGTCTATCTTCATCATATTAATCTTCCAATACTTAGTAATTTCCTTTGCTTTTTACTTTTCTTTTATTTTACTTTGCATCTTTATCATAAAAAATACCAAAAATATTATCTTATCATATCTATCAGATCTCACTCTCGTAAGTGGCCGTGTAGGGATTGACAACCCCTTATTGCGTTAGTTGCGAGGATTTATTTGTTTTGTGCAGGTGCGAGGGACTCGCGCGTAGCCTCCTACTGGATTGATACCTTGGTTCTCAAAAACCGAGGGAAATACTTATGCTACTTTACTGCATCACTAGCACATTTAAGTCTAACCCACTTCCTATGCATAGGTATTTTGTGAGCAAACAACTTATGGGAGGAATAATCAACTAGCATAGGAAGGCAAAACAAGCATAACTTTAAAAATTTAAGCACGTAGAGAGGGAACTTGATATTATTGCAATTCCTACAAGCATATATTCCTCCCTCATAATAATTTTCAGTCGCATCATGAATGAATTCAACAATATAACCAGCACCTAAAGCATTCTTTTCATGATGTACATGCATAGAAAATTTACTAGTCTTCACATAAGCAAAATTCTTCTCCTTCGGAATACTAGTGGGAGTAAACTCAACAAAATAATTATCATGTGAGGCATAATCCAATTGAAAACTAAAATCATGATGACAAGTTTCATGGTTATCATTATTTTTAATAGCATACAAGTCATCACAATAATCATCATAGGTAGCAACTTTGTTCTCATAATCAATTGGAACCTCTTCCGAAATAGTGGAATCATTACTAAATAAAGTCATGACCTCTCCAAATCCACTTTCATCATCATAAATAGGAGGCATGCTATCATCATAACGAATTTGCTCATCAAAACTTGGGGGACAAAAATATCATCTTCATCAAACATAGCTTCCCCAAGCTTGTGGATTTGCATATCATTAGCATCATAGATAGTCAAGGAATTCATACTAACAACATTGCAATCATGCTCATCATTCAAATATTTAGTGCCAAACATTCTAACGCATTCTTCTTCTAGCACTTGAGCACAATTATCGGAATCCTTATTCTCACAAAAGACATTAAAAAGATGAAGCATATGAGGCATCCTTAATTCCATTTTTTGTAATTTTCTTTTATAGACTAAACTAGTGATAAAACAAGAAACAAAAAGATTCGATTGCAAGATCTAAAAGATATACCTTCAAGCGCTAACCTCCCCGGCAACGGCGCCAGAAAAGAGCTTGATGTCTACTACACAACCTTCTTCTTGTAGACGTTGTTGGGCCTCCAAGTGCAGAGGTTTGTAGGACTGTAGCATATTTCCCTCAAGTGGATGACCAAAGGTTTATCAATCTGTAGGAGGCGTGGGATGAAGATGGTCTCTCTCAAGAAACCCTGCAACCAAATAACAAAGAGTCTCTTGTGTCCCCAACATACCCAATACAATGGTAGATTGTATAGGTGCACTAGTTCGGCGAAGAGATGGTGAAACACGTGGTATATGGATGGTGGATAATGGTTTTTGTAATCTGAAAATATAAAAACAGCAAGGTAAGTAATGATAAAAGTGAGCATAAACGGTATTGCAATGCGTTGAAACAAGGCATAGGGTTCATACTTTCACTAGTGCAAGTCCTCTCAACAATAATAACATAATTGGATCATATCACTATCGCTCAACATGCAACAAAGAGTCACTCCAAAGTCACTAATAGCGGAGAACAAACGAAGAGATTATGGTAGGGTACGAAACCACCTCAAAGTTATCCTTTCGGATCTATCTATTCAAGAGTCCGTAGTAAAATAACACGAAGCTATTCTTTCCGTTCGTTCGTACTAGAATAACACCTTAAGACACAAATCAACCAAAACCCTAATGTCACCTAGATACTCCAATGTCACCTCAAGTATCTGTGGGTATGATTATACTATATGCATCACACAATCTCAGATTCATCTATTCAACCAACACAAAGTACTTCAAAGAGTGCCCCAAAGTTTCTACCAGAGAGTCAAGACGAAAACGTGTGCCAACCCCTAGGCATATGTTCATGGGCGAAACCCGCAAGTTCATCACCAAAACATACATCAAGTGGATCACATGATATCCCATTGTCACCACAGATAAGCACGTGCAAGACATACATCAAGTGTTCTCAAATCCTTAAAGACTCAATCCGATAAGATAACTTCAAAGGGAAAACTCAATCCATTACAAGAGAGTAGAGGGGGAGAAACATCATAAGATCCAACTATAATAGCAAAGCTCACGATACATCAAGATCGTATCACCTCAAGAACACGAGAGAGAGAGATCAAACACATAGCTACTGGTACATACCCTCAACCCCGAGGGAGAACTACTCCCTCCTCGTCATGGAGAGCATCGGGATGATGAAGATGGCCACCGGAGAGGGATTCCCCCTCCGGCAGGGTGCCGGAATGGGTCTAGATTGGTTTTCGGTGGCTACGGAGGCTTCTAGCGGCGGAACCCCCGATCTATTGTGCTCCCCGAAGTTTTTAGGGTATATGGGTATATATAGGAGGAAGAAATACGTCGGTGGATCTCCGGGCTGTCCATGAGGCAGGGGGGCGTGCCCAGGGGGTGGGCGTGCCCCCACCCTCGTGGGCAGCCCGGGACTCTCGTGGTCCATCTCCGATATTCCGTGGGCTTCTTCTGGTCCAAAAATAAGTTCCGTGAAGTTTCAGGTCAACTGGACTCCGTTTGATTTTCCTTTTCTGCGATACTGTAAAACAAGGAAAAAACAGAAACTAGCACTGGGCTCTGGGTTAATAGGTTAGTCCCAAAAATAATACAAAAGTGCATAATAAAGCCCATAAACATCCAAAACAGATAATATAATAGCATGGAACAATAAAAAATTATAGATACGTTGGAGACGTATCACTGCTCACTTCAATCACCACCTCCTCTCTTGTCTCAGCTACTCCTGCTTCTGCCCCACAAATGAAAAATAAAAATAAAACTGAAACAAGATAAGAAAAAATAATGGTTTGGAGCATGGAAGTGCTAAGTTTCTGTAAACAAAACAAAACATGGGTTGGAGCACAAGTAGTTGGGGAAGATGAGTGGAATAACCTGCAGGGCCTGTCGAAATTTGAGACGTGTTGTGATGGGAGTCACATCGAAAACTGGCCCTACTGAGGTAGCCGGAGATTCACCAAACAAAGGGCTCCTCGCACGGATCGACAAGAAGGAGTCCAAATCTGCAACAGAAGTTTTTGCAGGGGATGTACAAACTTGAGGAAACTCCTGAAATAGTAGATCATCATCACTCCACGGTTCGAACAATCCAAAAGAAGGTCCATCTTCAAGCGTGCCTGGCCTCCTCGTCAGATTCACATGTGCGAAGCTTGGGCTGCGAGGGGGCGTATGTTCAGCGCTGTTTACCTTGCTGCCCGAGTCTTCTCCCTGCCATTGCTCTGATCATTGCCGTTGCTTTGATCATTTTCACTGTTGTCATCGCTCATCCTGGGTGGGGCATCATTGTTTTGACCTACTTCCGCTGCTGGTTGCTTGGGATGTTGCGGAGATGGTACAGTGGCAGTGGCTGGTTGCTTGGGCTCTTGCTTGGGCTGTTGCGGAGGTGGTACAGTGGTAGTGGCATCATCCATGCATGCAGTCCCGTGTGTGCCAAGATGAATGTTGGGCTGCTCTGGATGCTTGGGCTATTGCGCAAAAGGTTCAGTTGCAGTCCCATTAGACATGCCTGTAGCAGAAGTCCCCCTGGTACACTGAAAGTGATGCCTTCACCTTCGGCTCTCTGTCCATGAATGTTGCACTCAGCTTTGTGTGCCTCAGACAACATTAGGCCCATCCGCTTGCAGTACATGCCTTGCAAGACCCTCCCAAATGAGCTGAATGCAACATTAAGTTCTCTGGCATGGAGCTCTTTTGTGCTTGTTATATATGACTTTCCTGTGTGGGGGCAACTGCGATGCATGGAAACAATGGCATTAGATTGGTAGGGACAGTAGTTTGTAACATGCTAGTGAAACGAAGGTGCAAAAAATATGAAAAAGGAAAAAAAAAGAGTTGCGAGAAAAAAACCCACCTCTAACTCCTCGATTGTTGGCAATGCATGGAGCCACTCCTCCAAAGAGCCACACATGTCTTCACCACTCTCCGTGTTAGCTGGAGGCGGCTCATGCACATGCTCTGTGCTGCCATTGGTACCCCATGTATCGGTGTGAGGTGGGCTTTGAGAACCCGCATATGCTCCCACATGTACATTTGCTTGCATGTGGGAGCTCTCTTGCACATCTGAAGTGTGTGTTGTGCCCCAACAGCACCCCCTTGGTCGCTGATTTTCGGGAACTCCTCTGTGACATGTTCACTGGCAATTCCTTGGTGATGCTGATCTATATATGACATGAACTCAACTACTACGTATGGTGTACTGGTCCTGAACTGCATTACAAAAACAAGAAAATAGTTAAGAATTGTAACAAACAAATGTCTTCTATATAAAAAACAAAAAAAGCAAAGTCTTTCAGTTTCAATCACTTACTGGACGCTTCCCAAACCCATCATCCAGGGTGTCCACTGCGACAACATAAAAGTCCATTTCATGAACAAAACAAGCTCTAGGAAGCGAGTAGTTGATGGTGTGATCAACTAAGCATCCTCTTGGCACATCAAGATGATCCATGTAAATTATCTGCAAAATGAAAAAAGACACAAAAAAGAAAAGAAAACATCAGCGCCTCAAGAAAAAGATTTGTTGTTACGGATAAAAGGAGTGGGATGTTACAGGAATCAAAGGGGGTGTACCGAAAGCATTGGTAGACATCCACCGATGAGAAATTTCCCTCTACCCTCATTCCTCTTGTCCTGGTATTTTTTAACTTCTCTCATCACATCACACAGGATATGCTCATCCCACTCAAACTCATGGACCATACTCATATCTCGTAGGGTGTAAAGATAATCTAGGGGGACCATGTTTCCTGTCCCAAGAGCTAGGACCAAAGCCAGGCACAGTAATACCCATGACCTCTCGATGGTGTCCTCCTCATCATCATCTGCTTTTGATAAGACGCAAACTGCGGTAGCTATAGGAGCCTATCCTCGCCGCCCAGATAAACTTCACGGAAATCAGCTTTGCCCCTCTTCCTGAACTCTATCGGTCTGCTACCAGATGGGACATTGAATATCTTCTTAACCATGTCTTTTGAAAAGTGGATCTCCTTGTGGTCATTAATCCTGCAATTCACAAAAAAATCAGTAGATGTTGTGAGAATAAAGAAAACAAAAGGTGTTATGCAATAGAAAAGAAATACAAAAAAGTGAAGATTACATACTTCAACACATGATTCTTAGGGTCAATGTTCATAACAATGAAATCAAGAAGCTCTCCAGGAGGAGGGACCAAAGGAGATATAAATGCTTATTACATCTCTCTTTTTCCCTTTGATGGCATTGGCTATTTCGCATAGCCGCTTTGCCGACCAACGATTTTGGAAGATAGGCATGCTGCAAAACAAGGTTTGAAAGAACATTAGCTAATCCAACTAATTTCAGATAAGCATGAGCTAAAAATTCATGGAAAAGTATTGAAACAGTAGCTAAAATTTCAGAGAAAAGATATATGTAGTTTCAGAAGCAAAAACAGAGTTCCCTGTGGTATAAGCTAGCAGTACAAACATTCTTGTAGTTTCACAAACATAATCTACAAACATAACCTACTAACTACTTTCAGAAAGGTAAGTTTCTCTGAAATATAGCTACTATTTCTGAAATTACATATATGTTTCTCTGAAACTACAAACTAGATAATTGCATGAGCTACAAAAGCTTTGAACTAAAAAGAAATTACATATATGTTTCTCTAAAAAAACAAACTGGATAACTGCATGAGTATTGGAATAGTAGCTTCAGAAAAAATGAAACAAGGGGATCCTATAGAAACTGCATGCTCCAGAAATTCAGAAACACACCTATGAGTTTTCACAACTATGCGAGTTGACTGCTTGAGTTTCAGTCCAACGAAGGGCTGTTGATCATGCATTTTGCGAAAATGCAGTGGTTTCTTCATCAGGCTCTGAATTCTGTTTTAGACGCTTTTCGTTCTCCTGTTAGTGTTAACTGAATTTAAGCTTTAAAAGGTGTCGTGGAATTGTCACGACAGATGTCCTGGTGAAAGGACTTAATCGTGGAGCCATCGCAACTAGGAAGCTTAAAGGGGTTAAACGGGACAAAGGACACGAGAGGTTTATACTGGTTCGGCCCCTTCCGGTGAAGGTAAAGGCCTAGTCCAGTTGAGATGATATTGCTAGGTTTCGATGACCAAGGAGCGAATACGCTTAACCTGGCTCTCGATCTGTTGTTTCTTGTCCTAAGCCGCCGCCGGGTCGTCCCCTTATATACATGGGTCGACGCCCTGCGGCCTATAGAGTCCCGGCCGGCTCATACAACGTGTCCGGCTCGGTGACGTATCTTACATGTCTTACATTACAAGTCTATTCATACATGGCGGTTTATACGTACGGGCCTTAAGCTGCCTCTGGGCTTGGGCCTATCATAAGCCTAATAGTGAACCGCCATCTTGTATACTCTTGGGCTTCATTTAGGTAAACCGCCATTGTGGTTGACCTGGCTCCTCCTGGACGGGTCATATCTGGTAGTCATATCCCCAACATTAGGCCCCAAGTTGATTTGAACTTTGTTCATGTCAATCTTCAACACTTAGAAAAAATCCATCTACCACTGCTATGAAAGCCTTGTAACCCGCCATGACGTCATCTCCAGGAATTTTGGAAACCCGCCATGATGTCACCTTAACGGATCTTTATCTTAAATGCCTTCCAAAAATCAAGGTGTCCAATTAGCTGGGTAATGATCATTTTGGCCTCCTCGTCTTTCGCGCCTGCCTATCGCCCCTTTCCTTATAAATAGGATACGAAAGCTATCTCACATTTTTCCCCTTCTTCATTCTTTCGCAACCCCTCTGCCGCTCGAGCTCCACCGCCATTGCAGAGCACTTCGTCTTCTTTAACCTCGGCCGCTGCATCAACCTGAGTTGATCCAGACAATGGCGGCGACCCTCCACAGCAGATCTGCAGCTGTAAGTTTGTGCTTTTTCGTACCTTAGATCCACACTAGGGTTTGCGAGCTTCTTCGTGTTCTTCGTAGTTCGTCGGAGTTCGTCGTAGTTCATCCTCCAGGCTATACCACGAGCCTCTTTGATCTGAGAACGGCGTTAAACTGATGCGATAACTATTTTATTTCCACTTTCAATATCAGTAGATCCCCTTTCTTGGAAGAAAAATCTTGTGCAAGCTCATGAACTCATTTGTACTGACTTTTAGGTCAAGATTTATTTTTATTTTCTGAACAGCCATTGATCCAAAGTAATATCTGCAGTATGTGAAACTTGTTTACCTCAATACTTAACCAATTTTTTGTCGCCGGCAACTTTTGAATATCCTTAGTCATGGTGGCTTACCATGCCGACATATTTTTCCTTCATACACCATTAACCCTTATTTAAGACACCATTACACATCTGTATTGCAATCATTAACCTGTGATTCCACCAGTTAACTTGAATCGACAAATTACTTCCTTTTTAGCTTGTTTTTTCGCCATGCCGCCAAAGACGACGACAGTTTGCAACTGGGTCCCTTCCACAGTCATTGAGGACACTCTGAAGGATTTTGTCACCGTTGGGTATTTACCTGAGAAGAGCGTCATATCCTACCGCGCCCCTCACCCGGCTGAAGAAAAGCCTCAGCTAAAAGATGGTGAAATCATCGTCTTTACTGATCATATGAACCGGGGGTTTTCACCGCCCGGCTCAAAATTCTTCAGAGAGGTCCTGCATTTTTTCAAGCTTCATCCACAAGACATTGGACCCAATTCCATATCAAACATCTGCAATTTCCAAGTTCTCTACGAGGTTTATCTTCAAGAAGAACCTACTATTGAACTCTTCAGAGAGTATTTCTATTTGAACCGCCAGAATGAATACACCAACGACCCCAGCTTGGAACTTCGTGGGATTTCGATTCAGCGCAGACGGGATGTTGTCTTTCCTTTAGTAGTCTTGCCAAGACATCCCAAGGACTGGAACCAAACTTGGTTTTATTGCAAAGACATGTCACCAGCTGATGAAAAACCAATGTCGGGTTATCGCGCTGAGCGTCTTGACGCTAAGTATTCACTCCCTGATAAGCTTTCTGCCGCTGAACGTAAGAAACTCATCCCAACCATCAAAAGGGTTCAAGCCTTGCTAGGAAATGGCTTAACTGGAGTTGACTTGATCTGTTGTTGGATCGCATGGCGGATCATCCCTCTGAGCCGCTGATCTGACTTGATGTACAACTACACCAGAGGAGTAGACGATCTGTTAAGCCATAGCTCCCTACGTCTGACTGAAGAAGCCATCATTGAAATGTCAACCACCCTCATTGAGGGAGTCCTGGATTAGGGAGTGTTCGGATAGCCGGACTATACCTTCAGCCGGACTCCTGGACTATGAAGATAGAAGATTGAAGACTTCGTCCCATGTCCAGAAGGGACTTTCCTTGGCGTGGAAGGCAAGCTTGGCGATACGGATATGCAGATCTCCTACCATTGTAACCGACTATGTGTAACCCTAACCCTCTCCGGTGTCTATATAAACCGGAGGGTTTTAGTCCATAGGACAATATACACAACAACAATCATACCATGGGCTAGCTTCTAGGGTTTAGCCTCTCCGATCTCGTGGTAGATCTACTCTTGTACTACCCATATCATCAATATTAATCAAGCAGGACGTAGGGTTTTACCTCCATCGAGAGGGCCCGAACCTGGGTAAAACTTCGTGTCCCTTGCCTCCTGTTACCATCCGGCCTAGACGCACAGTTCGGGACCCCCTACCCGAGATCCGCCGGTTTTGACACCGATATTGGTGCTTTCATTGAGAGTTCCTCTGTGTCATTGCCATCAGGAAGGATGCCTCGCCCCGTCTTTAAAGACGACAGCGTTGCTAAGGGAGCTTTGGCTGTCGGCCAAACCCTCCGGCTAGGTGGTTTTCTTATGACCACCTGTTCGGCTTCTGCACCGACGATGACCTCTCGAGCCATCGAAAACAATCTTCATGTCAGCTTGGAACTCGCCGAGCAGCTAGATCCAATGGAGCTCTCCTCAATAAACGAGCTCTTGGATCGCATCGCTGCCCTGGGAGTCGCTACGGATTACGACCAAATTGGGCCTAAACCCGATCTGAGAGAGATTAACTCTCCCCAAGTCACCCATCATGTTGCCGTGGTAGAGGGACAGTGCGGCGACCCTTCATCTATCTTAAGGACTAGCTACGTCCGGATTCCCGATCCCTCCAAGCCGGATACCCGCGGAGGGGAGGACATCACTCAAGACCTGAACTTAGAGTCAGGCGACGGGCTGGATTCATTGGACAACATCCAGGAATCCAAATTTTCGAGTTTGGAAATTCCTCAGCCTCTGAGCCTCAGATGGGGTAGGGCTTTGGATTTAACTCCGCCCACCCACCCGAACATAAGCGATCAATCCCAAATTAGGCAAGAGCCCGATGAAACAGTACATCATTACTGGGCCAGATTCCTACTGGTTAAGAACAGGATAAAGGACTGCCGCGAGGAAGACGCAATCTCAATCTTTTGCAATAATTGCACGGATAAGGGAATCCTCAACGCCATAAGTCTCCGTGATATTACACGCTTCGCTGACTTGGCGTCCATCGTACGAAAGTACTGTGCGATGGAAAGTGCCTGGAAAACCGAAATAAAATTTTGGGACGATCCGGCCCTGAATACAAACCCAGTCCGAAATAAAAGGGTGCATCATCACCAGACACCCGGATCAAACACCAAAAAGCAAAAACCCTCTACAAGGCACGGAACCGTACTGGAAGGATGGCTTAATGGACCCTGTAAAATTCACAGTACAGAGGACGCCACACTAACTCACAGTCTTAGAGCATGTTGGATACTCTGGTAGGTGGCCAAAATTGGCGAAAATCTCCTAATTCCGGAAGCCACAGAAAGCCACCCCAGAGACACCAATACGGTATTAACAGTCTTCGAGACTTTCGCATCAAATAATATGCGAAAAAGGACACTCCGCAGCCTTGCTGAAGTCTACCAAGTAGCAACAATAAATCCATGGAGTGAAACGGCTATTACCTTTAACGCCAGTGATGAACCTAAATTCCGAACAGCCCGAGCACCAGCTGCATTGGTCCTCAGTCCAATAGTGGACGGCTTTCGTCTTAACAAGGTACTCATGGACGGCGGCAGCGGATTGAACCTCATTTATAGGGAAACCCTTCAAACAATGGAAATAGACTGGAACCGCATTGAGCGAAGCAGCACAACCTTTAGAGGAATAATCCCTAGTCGGGAAGCACGCTGTACAGGAAAAATCACACTAGATGTGGTGTTCGGCACGCCGGATAATTATAGGTCCGAAGAGATCACGTTCCATGTAGCTCCGTTCAGCAGCGGTTATCACGCTCTGCTAGGACGGGAAGCATTTACAATCTTCCAAGCAATACCCCATTACGGGTACATGAAGCTCAAGATGCCCGGGCCTAACGGGATCATCACTCTCGCTAGTGATCCGGACATAGCACTCCGCGCCGAAAACAAGACAGCCGCACTGGCCCTCGAGCCACTATTTGAAGCCCTAGCGGATGAGGAACTGACTGTGCTGTGCTCTATGGTGAATAGGGACGATGTGGTACTCGACAAAAGATCCAAGTCCACCTCCTTTAAATCGGCAGACGAAATAGTCAAATTCCAAGTCCATCCAACGGACCCCAATAAAACAGCTTCCATCGGGGCATAGCTAAACCCTGATGTAGACGCCGCACCGCGAGAGTTCCTACGAGAGAACCAGGACATTTTCGCCTGGCACCCTCCAGACATGCCAGGAATCCCACGCAGGCTAGCCGAGCACAACTTAAATATCCAAACAGGATTCAAACCTCTCAACAGGCACTTCGGCGTCTTTCCGAACCTAAGAGACAGGCCATGGGAGAGGAGCTAGCAAAGCTATTAGAGGCCGGATTCATCAGAGATATAAAGCATCCGGACTGGCTAGCAAACCTGGTGATGGTACCAAAGAAGGACAAATCCTAGCGCCTATGTGTTGATTTTAAAGACGTTAACAAGGCTTGCCCAAAGGATCCCTTCCCCCTCCCCCGCATCGATCAAATTATCGACGCTACCGCAGGACACGATTCATTGTGTTTCCTCGACGCATATTCCGGCTACCATCAAATCAAGATGGCAGAACCAGACCAAGCCGCAACGGCATTTATCACACCATACGGCCCATTCTGCTTCAACACGATGCCCTTCGGGCTCAAAAACGCCGGCGCAACATATCAGCGCATGACTCAGACATGTCTGGCAAACCAGATCGGCAAAACAGTGGAGGCATATGTAGATGATGTGGTCGTCAAAACAAGACACGTCGAATCTCTAGTAGACGACTTGAGGCTCACATTTGATAACCTCCGAACATACGACATCAAGCTCAACCCGGAAAAATGCGTTTTCGGTGTTCCAGCCGGAAAGCTCTTGGGCTTCATTGTATCCGGTAGAGGAATTGAAGCAAATCCAGCCAAGATCCGAGCTCTGTCGCAACTGGATATCCCAAAGGACCTCAAACAAATACAAAAGTTAACCGGATGCGTGGCGGCTCTAAGCCGCTTTATCTCCCGCTTGGGAGAAAAGGCCCTACCCCTTTACCGCCTCCTTCGGTGCACCGAACACTTCGAATGGACGGATGCAGCCACGGCCGGACTCGACGAAATAAAAGCCATACTGGCAACAAACCCAGTCCTGGCCGCGCCAAACATTGGCGAACCAATGCTATTATACATTGCAGCAACACATCAGGTTGTAAGCGCAGTGCTCGTCGTCGAACGAGAAGCGGACGGACACAAATTCCCCCTTCAAAAGCCGGTCTATTATGTGTCCACTGTCCTCACTCCCTGCAAATCACGGTACCCGCATTATCAAAAGATTGCGTACGCGGTATTCATGGCATCCCGGAAGCTACGACACTACTTTCAAGAGTGTTCAATAACAGTAGCCTCGGAAGTACCACTTAACGATATTATAAACAACCGTGACGCAACGGGCCGGATTGCAAATGGGCCATTGAGCTCCTCCCGTTCGACATAACTTATAAGCCACGGCGAGCCATCAAGTCGCAAGTCTTGGCCGACTTCGTCGCAGAATGGACGGAGGCCAAACTCCCTAAAGAGTACGGCACATATTCAAATTGGATCATGCATTTCGACGGCTCCAAGATGTTGGCCGGACTGGGGGCTGGCATCGTTCTGACGTCCCCCACAGGAGACACAGTTCAATACGTACTCCAGATTATGTACACGGACTCCAACAATGCAGCCGAATATGAGGCCCTTTTACATGGTCTCCGGATGGCAGTATCCATGGGCATTCAACGCCTAGAGGTGCGCGGGGACTCGAACCTCGCAATATCCCAAATAAATGGAGACTTCGATGCCAAGGATCCAAAAATGGCAGCTTACCGCAACGCCGTCCTAAAAATGTCAGCTCGGTTCGAGGGGCTTGAATTTCACCATATAGCCCGGGAAAATAATCAGGCGGCAGATGTCCTGGCACGCATCGGCGCAAAACGCGATGTAGTCCCCCCAACATCTTTTTGGAAAGGCTGTTCAAGCCATCCGTAGTATGGGAAGGGGAGCCGAACAATAACAGCCCGGACCCAACCGCACTGCCCGACACCGAACATTCTGACACAATAGGAGGCTCTGCCAATGAAATAACACCTTCAGCCCACGTAATAATGGCCGTCATCGCCCCGTGGACAGAACCATTCCTCGCCTACCTTACTAGGCAGGAACTCCCCGAGGACCAAAATGAGGCACGCTGCATAGTGCGGCGATCCAAAGCCTACAGAGTCCACGAGGGAGAGCTTTATAAGAAAAGCACTACCGGAGTCCTTCAAAGGTGCATCTCCGAAGAGGAGGGGCGGAACCTCCTGGCTGAAATTCATGCCGGACTCGGCGGTCATCACGCTGCAGCTCGGTCCCTTGTAAGCAAGGCCTTCCGTACAGGCTTTTATTGGCCGACGGCCCGGGCAGACGCTCAGGACTTAGTCCAACGATGCACCGGTTGCCAGCTCTTTGCAAACCAAAGCCATATGCCACCCACCGCCCTCCAAACTATCCCCATTACTTGGCCCTTCGCGGTCTGGGGGCTTGACATGGTTGGACCCCTTAAAGGCGGAACCCACAAGCAAAAATACTTACTGGTCATGGTGGATAAGTTCACCAAATGGATAGAAGCCAAGCCTGTTAAGACGGCCGAATCCGGACCGGTGATAGACTTTATATCCGGGGTTGTACACCGTTACGGCGTCCCCCACAGCATCATCACTGATAACGGCACGAACTTCACGGCCGACGAGGTAAAACTCTGGTGCAAAAACATGGGCATCAAGCTCGATTATGCTTCCGTCTATCACCCACAAACTAACGGCCAGGTCGAACGTGCAAATGGTCTTATCATGAGCGGCATCAAACCCAGATTAGTGCGGTCCCTCAAGGAATCTAACACGCACTGGGTAGAGGAGCTCGACTCCGTACTCTGGGGGCTGCGGACCACGCCGAATCGCACCACCGGATACACACCATTCTTTATGGTGTACGGCGCAGAGGCAGTTTTGCCTTGCGACATAATTCATGACTCACCTCGAGTGCGCATGTACGAAGAAAGAGAAGCCGAGCTCGATCGGCAGGACAGTTTGGACGCATTGGAGGAGGAGCGCGACGTGGCAAAAGCCCGTTCCGCATTCTATCAACAGCAGGCTCGAAGATACCAGAGCAGAGAAGTACGGGCCAAAAATTACAACGTTGGCGAATTAGTTCTACGCCTGCCGGACAAGAAAAAGGACAAACTCAAGCCCAAGTGGGAAGGTCCCTTCATAATTGACCAAGTCCTGACTGGTGGAGCGTACCGCCTGCGAGATGCATCGGATAACCGACTCGAGCCGAACCCATGGAACGCAGCCCGTCTCCGAAGATTCTATGCCTAGCGCCGGACTCTGTGTTCGTCTCCTTCCTCTGTCCATTTTTTATATATACTGTCTGTCTTACATTTCTCCCCTTCACCCCTTCCTTTCTCTTATAACCTTTAAAGGCTCATCAAATGACGTGCTATTCGCACTCATTAAACCTGGGGGCTTCTTTTAACAGAAGCTTATTTATACGGGCTTCATGCCCAACACATGTGTCACACTTCCGCATGTACCTTTTATTCACCATTATATGCATCGATATGACTTAAGTTTTGGCCAAGCTGGGTTGCCTGGCTCCTGTGCTTACCCCTACGTTCCCGATTGTTCGGCTAGGTGGTAAAGGGAGCACCTCTGCGATTGTTACTGCCGGGTCAGCCGGACGTGTACCTCAGACTGGGTGAAGCCGAAAGCTAGCGTTCTTAAGGGAATATTCGGTCGGTGAACTAAAGATGATCCTTTTTATTATTTATCTATACGCCCCCAGATGTTTTTCCTGCGTTTCTTTTCGCAGCATAGACATGCACTTTAGGGCATGCCTCCCAGGGAAAGGAACCCCTAATGGAACTATTCTCCCTGGAAGATGTTTCTTACTAACCATGTAATATAACATAACTAGTCGGGCACTTGTCTGTTCACGCACTAATGACCCCTACGCCTGGTCTCCATGCATTCCCCGGTTCCTATATAACCGCATGGGAATTCGGACACACTCCGGACCGTCAGGTCCCGAGGCTGAAGCGAAAAGGTCGGCCATGACAAATGATCTACAATCCGGCTAGAAGGCATTATAAATGTCAATTAAATTACATAGTCATTTTGACTGATTGTATTCCTCTTCAATACCATCTAACAGGCTGTCTAATTTACAGTCCTGCTGGGAATACTTTGCGGCCAACTCTACTTGGCCGTATACTAAGCTTACAGGGATCTCCTTCCCATCGGGCCCTACAGGACCGACCTCGGCCATGTGGTTGGGGTCAGCCTTTGTGTACCGCGTCTTCACCATGGCCCAGGCCTCCCTAGCGCCTTGACGGCAGGCCGATATCTTCCACAATCGGAAGCGCCGCCGTGCTCCCTTTAGCTTCTCCGCAAGCTCTCCAAGACCTTCGGGCATGGAGATGGATGGCCACAGGGCCTGGGCGACGCCTTGCATCGCCTGCCGAACTCGATCGAGCAGTTGCGAGAGCTCGGGAAGAAGGTCACCCGTAGAACCGGGCATCTCCTCTGCAGGACGACCTGTTAGCACACCTACAGACATTGCTCTGTTAGTCGACTTCCCCGCCGAACTTTCTTTCAAAGGTTCGTTCAAGCACTTACTAAATATGCCGCGCCGAAGCCGCTGATTCTCCTTAACGGAGTCTGACAGCTGGGCACGAACATCTTTCAGCTCGACGCCCAGCTTGGTGTTGGCATCTTGGAGATCGTTCTTCTCCCGCCTCACCTTTGTCAGCACCTTCTCACCAGCCTTTAACTGGCGTAGGAGGTGTTGCCTTTCCGGATTCAATCCGGCGCCATCTGCAATTTCATTTGTCAGATTCGCACCCATGCCGTGCTTCGCAAAATACTTATCTTTCGAAGTGTATATTACCAGAGGGGGTCTCCTTGGGCTCCCCTGCCGCGGCTAGTGCGGCCTCAAGTTGGGCTTTGCACTCTTCCAGCTCCTTGGACAGTAGGGAATTCTTTTCTGTAAGAACCTGCATAACAAATGATCCTTAAATCAGTTATTCTAACTGTTTCAAGTCTCGGGGGCTACTGGTATATATATATATAATTACCAAAATTTTCTTACCCGTATGTCTTTTACATATTGCTCCGTGGCTCTGGCTAGACCATTTTGAGCGGCACGGAGGTACGCATCTCCCGAATTGAAGGCATCTAACGCCCCTTGGGAGAAACAAGCGTCGCGAAGGATTGTCCGGCGACGCCTGTGGTTCATGGCACTCTCCACCTCAGAGTTGGTGGCAGACAACCCGTCCACATCCTCCGTCGGAGGAGCGTCTGGCGCGCGCCTTGCGTTCGCCTCCGCCTCCGGACCAGGCTTTGGAGCCTGGCTGGTGGAGGCGCGATTGGCAGCCTCTCCGGATATAGTCCGGCGAGGTCTCTTTGTCCTGAAGAGAGCACGAGTGTCAATGTGCCTCGAAGGTATAACACCTGGGATAAGGGGGCGCGCCATACCTTTGCGCTGACGCCTCGGTCCGGACTGCACTTCTTTTCTGCCCACGGGGCCCTGCGGCCCCTCGTTGGCTTGTCGCCGCAGGTTCGGCCTTCCGCCTCAAAAACCTCCCCTGCAAAGTTCGGTTGTAATCAGGAAACTGAAAACACGAGAGGGCGGACACCTATTCAGGGTACTGGGACTTCGATCTCAGTTACCTGGGAGGCCGGGATTAGCCCTGGGTAATCGGCCGTAATGGCCACCAAGGCGTTGTCCTTGCTCAATTGATGGAACACTCCATCAATCAGCTCCACAGATATGTCCGGATCCTCTTGAGAGGCCGGGTCGAGGGACCGTCCTGGGTCCTCGGGTTGTGGAGGAGGGCTGCTTATTTCCTTAACAGCCCGGCGCAGTTCCTGCGTTGAAGTCGTCAGACTGAATATTTAACAATGGGAATACAAAACGGATGGGCAAGTAAATGCGACCGCTTACCCAGCTTGGGGGATTGTGCATAGAGAATCCACCCTGTGGGTTGACGCGGAGAAATTCCTCCTCTTCTCCCTTATACAAAGTGGACAAGATCTTTAGTAGAGCGGCAGCTGAATCCGGCCCCTTACGGCCGTAGCGGGTGGCGTCGTCCTCCCCGTTGAAGTCCCACATGGGGTGGCTTCTGTACTGAAGCGGTTGCACCCCCCGCATGATGCATTCGGCCATAACCCCGATCATGGTCAGTCTGGAATGGGCTAACAATCTTATTCGGCCCATCAGGTAAATGATGTCCCTGTCACTTTCCCTCTGAGGGCTCCGTGGACGCCAGCTTAGGCGCTTCTTTAAGGGAGCACTGTCGAACTCAGGTAGGCCAATCCGAACAGGATCCGGCAGCGGGACATCTTCTATATAAAACCATTCCGAAGGCCAGTCTTTGGACGCCTTCTTTGGGGTTCCGGATAGATATCCGGTCCCGGCGATGCGCCACACTTCGGCTCCGCCCACTTGATACATTGACCCCTCCTTAGAGCGGGGCACAAGGCAGAATAACCTTTTCCATAGCCCGAAATGAGCCTCGATACCCAAAAACAGCTCGCAGAGGGCTACGAAGCCCGCGATATGCAATACGGAGGCAGGCGTGAGATTGTGTAGCTGGAGGCCATAGAACTCCAGGAGCCCCCGGAGAAATGGATGGATTGGAAATCCGAGCCCCCTTATTAAATAAGGGACGAGGCACACCCGCTCTCCTTTGGAGGGATTGGGGGCACTCTCCGCTTGCTCTCCGCCATTATAGATGGCAAGGCCGGCTCGAACCGGGACCATATAGGCCGGGGGAGAAATCCCTTGGTCTGGAGCGTCACTAGCTCACTATGCGGGATGGAGCATCTCTCCCAATATCAAGGCTGAGGGCTGGAAGGGCGAAAGGAGGAGTTGCGATGGCTGGCCATGGTGGAATGGACCTTTGTCGGATGCGCTCTGATGAACACTCGCGAAGGGGGGAAGATGTGGTTTGGATCTAAATCCTCGTCCCCTTAAATAGGGCAGCTCATTTACGCGGCTAGGGGTGTGAATGTAAAAACACTCAGACTTTTCATATTCGTTTGACACGTGGGAAACGGCCATTATTGGGCGTAGAAGCCAAGGAGCGCAACATCTACAAGAAATCGGACTTTATTCAACAGGTACACGGAATTTGGAGGAGAACCCGCCTTGCAATGCCGAAGACAATCTGCGCGCCGGACTCATCGTCATTGAAGCCTGGTTCGGGGGCTACCGAGGGAGTCCTGGATTAGGGGGTGTTCGGATAGCCGGACTATACCTTCAGCCGGACTCCTGGACTATGAAGATACAAGATTGAAGACTTCGTCCCGTGTCTGGAAGGGACTTTCCTTGGCGTGGAAGGCAAGCTTGGCGATACGGATATGCAGATCTCCTACCATTGTAACTGACTTTGTGTAACCCTAACCCTCTCCGGTGTCTATATAAACCGGAGGGTTTTAGTCCATAGGACAATATACACAACAACAATCATACCATAGGCTAGCTTCTAGGTTTTAGCCTCTCCGATCTCGTGGTAGATCTACTCTTGTACTACCCATATCATCAATATTAATCAAGCAGGACGTAGAGTTTTACCTCCATCGAGAGGGCCCGAACCTGGGTAAAACTTCATGTCCCTTGCCTCCTGTTACCATCCGGCCTAGACGCACAGTTCGGGGCCCCCCTACCCGAGATCCGCCGGTTTTGACACCGACACTCGTCAACAACAAATATGAAGACTGCAGCAAAGTAGGATTGAATCCTTTCTACAAACTTAACCCGGCTCCAGAGGTAAATCCCCTTGACTCCTTTTTCTTCAGTAGTTAAGTATTTGCATGAGTTTCAACCTGTTATTTTCCTACAAGCTAAATCTGAGTTTTGGAAGGCCAAATATGATCATGAGGCTGCCAAAAAAACTAGAGCCGCCGCAATAGCCGCCAAGAAGATGGCCAGAAAATCTAAGAAGAAACCAACTGCTTCTGACATATTCAAGTTGGATGACGTCTCTGAGTCGGAGGTAGCGCTTGACTCTCTTGGCCTACTTTTTAACAACCTTATTGACACTAACTATTACCATGATGACACAGGGGCCAGCCAGGCAGTAGAAGAAGAGGTAACTATTATTTCCTCTGACTCAGAACCTTTGCCAAGGCAGAAACCTTGACAGGTAACCCGGAAAGTAAGGTTTTCACACCCCTTGGCTTATTTAGATCCTCATTTTATTTTGAAAAAGTAGCAACATGAGAGCCGCCGTCAGACCCGGACCAGTGGAAATGATGAGTTACCCTCCGGCTTACCAAAAACTCCTCAGAAATGCCAGAATGAGGTTCTTTTACATCTTAACTTTGATGAACGAGTCACTTTTATAAATCACTCAACCATAATTCCATTCTTTGCAGGAGATTGCTCGTTCCTCCTCTGGTGATTCCTCCCAAACTCAGCTGCCGGCTTTTAAGACCGCCCCCGGGTAAAGATAATTATCCTTCTTCTGCACCTTTATGCCTGTATCATTATGTTGACTCTTTAAATTCTCCTTAGTGGTCAAGCAAAGCCCAAGAAGGCCAAGGTGGCCAAACCGGCTGAAGACCCGAAAATTGCTGAACCGGCGTAGCCGACTCTTGCCTCGGATCAACCTGAAGCGCCGGAAGACCCCGCTGCCAATGTTCACTCAGATCTTCCTGAGCCGTCTGTTGACGAAACCGTTCTCAATCCATCCACTACTGAACCGTCAAGCTCAGCTAACCCGCCGGAGACTTATGGCAATGATGTTTTAATCACTGGTAGCAGATTCATTGAACCGGGTAATCCAACTGTGCTGGCAAGACACTCCACCAAGCAAGAGGTTATGGAGAGGCAGAAAGTGAGATTTGATGTCTCCCACTACACCCATCTGAGTATTGGCGAAGTACTATCTGGCTACCTTAGCCAAGTCAACTCCATCCGTGACTCAGAGATTGAAATGGTCAAACAGTTGTATCAGAAATATGAGGTATGTCATCCGGCTTATATATACATCCTATCAGCCCCCAAGTCTTCTGATTATGAAAAAACTTGAATAATCTGTAGACTTTGAAATGTTTAGAAGCTCCTGTCCTAGACTTCCTCCAAGTCCGATCTATATACTGTAACCCGGATTCTGATGATAGCATAACTGTTGCATGTGGTGTCCCCAAGGGCCGGCTTAATCAGTATGAATGAGCCGGTTCTTAAGTAGGAAAAAACAACAATATACATTAGCCCCCAAGTGCCAAGTGGTCTTGCTTGCAAAGCACTTGGGACTTCTGGAAAAAATCAAATTCCTTTGATAATAAGATTGCGTTGACAGACATTACCCCCAAGTGCCAAGTGTTATTGCTTACAAAAACACTTGGGACTTGATTTTATAATCTGCCATGAAACTAACAACCTTATTCTGTATACAGGCTGCAACCGTAGAACTGGAATCCCAATTGACTGAAGCCAAGACCCGGCTGTCGACTCAGGAGACTGAAACAAAGAAGATTGAATCCAAACTCCAGTTGAGCATGTCTGAAGTAGAGAAACTGAAGACCAGTTTTAATGCAGAGAAAAAATCTTGGGCCGATGAAAAGACTGCTCTGACACAGTGTGCTGAAACGGCTGAGGCAGCTCTCAAGGAAGTTACCGCTGAACTCACCGGTTTAAAGAACCATGTGTCTCAGATGGTCTCTGCAATCTTCGGTGAGTCACCTTATTATTTACTTTAAGTCTATTTTTGTCATCATAATGTGAGCCGCCTGCTTAACCTATTGGAAATACCTCACAAGTCCTCGGTGCAGCAATCTGAGTCAAAATAGCTTGATAAAGCTCAAGGCGGTTTACACCCTTGTGGAGCAACTGTATACTGGAGCTCAACAGGCTCTTGCCATTATCTCCCCGGCTAACCAAGGACCACACCTATTGAGTGATGTTTTGAAGAAGCTATCCATCTTACCCGCCAGGTTTCAAGAAGTCAAGTGTTCCTGTGCGAGAGCTGGAGCCGTAACTGCTTTAAGCCGATCCAAAGCCGGGGTACCGGAGCTAGACCCGGTGGACGTAGCCAAGGGGTAGCCCAGCTTTAAGGAAGATGGGAGTCCCTTCGACCAAGAAGACTTTGCTGCTTGTGTAAAAGAGATTCGTCCTCATGCCACCATCATTGCCGAATAAACCAATCTTACCAAGTATCAGCCGGGTTTTGATGCTGAAAATAAAAAGATGGCGACTTCGTCATATAAAGTGACAGATCTAATCCCACCGGTTCGACAGCACAGCTTTGCCCCAAAAATTGACCCGTCTGGTCTAATTGATGATGCTGAGTTTGTCGCCCTTCATGGCTTTGATTGGTCCAAGCCCAATTTCCAAACGGTGGAGGAGGATGAATCAGCAAGGGATGAGTCATAACCATCCAATCAACCCGGCCAGGACTGATGAGCCGGCAGTTTATCATCTGCTATGAGAGTTTAAAAACAACATTATCCCTTTGGGCTCCAAGCGCCTTTTAATAGGCTAGCTTAAAACTTCATGTTCTTCTTATGCCATCGTGCATATTGTGCTGCGTACAACACTTTTATCCGTCATGTGAACATATGCCTTACATCCTTTACAATACTAGTAGTGTTTGAATATGTTCCTGTGTGTAAAATATGAAAACTGTCCTGGCGGTTTATCACCGGACGGGTCAAAACGCCCAGTACACAACCATGGAAACCAACATAACTATATAATCAAGGCTGGATGTAAGGATAATTAAGGCTAGAAAGCCTCTGATTGAAGAAAACAAAAATAAGCCTGTTATGAATTTTAACGACAATATCATACCTATGATCTTGAATCTGAACTGCCGGCTTATGTGACCCGAACAGTAAGGGTGATAACCCAATCTTTAGAAGCCAACACCTCCATATGTATGATGACTGTCATACACTGGCGATTCATCGTGAAAAAACCAAGCCGATTTAAATTGAAACCATACTTACACTTAGATGTAGACGATAAAACCGCAAAAAACAAAAGATTGTCTTTCAAACAACGTAAGTCAAACACCAAGAAAAAGTTGGAGGCTTCTGATTCGAATATGATCAGTAAACCAGACCAAAGGGGTTAAGCTAGGATTCAAATACGATCATGTAGCCCCCAGTGGCTTTGGTGTTGCGCCGATCAAGAGGGTACCAACAGCTATGTTCTCTTTGGTTCGAATACAACCTATGTTTGAACAGGAAGCCCCCAAATGACCTTGAGAGGTTTTAACGACTCTGATTCGAATATGATCCAAGTCGTACCCAAAAGGGGTTAAGCTATGATTCGAATATGATCAAGAAGCCCCCTAGTGAGTTTGGCATTGCGCCGATCAAGAGGGTACCAACAGCTATGTTCTCTTTGGTTCGAATACGACCTATGTTTGAATAGGAATCCCCATAGTGATCACAAGGTTTAACGGCTAGATTTGAATACGATCATGAGCCAGACCAAAGGGTTAAGCTAGATTTGAACACAATCAGCCCCTAATTGGTCATTTTGAAAGTATAATGATAAAGGCATGTGATTATTGAAAATGAAAAGGACAGAGGTCCTGCTTTATTACTTATCATAATATATACAACGTCAAAGTATGTACATTATGAGAACCGATGGCTCAAGTATAGTAAGGGCGAAGATGAGCGATATTCCACGGCCGGCGGGTCTCTTCCTCTGACTTACGTGAGTCTTTGTGCTCTCGAACATCGATGAGGTAGTATGACCCATTGTTCAAGTTCCTGCTGACCACAAAGGGTCCTTCCCAAGGTGGGGATAATTTGTGTGCATCAGTTTGGTCCTGGATGAGCCGGAGCACCAAGTCACCTTCCTGAAAGGTTCTGGACTTAACCCGATGGCTGTGATAACGACGCAGGTCCTATTGGTAAATCGCCGAGCGGGCTGCTGCTAAGTCATGCTCTTCATATAATAGGTCAAGTGCATCCTGACGGGTTTTTTCGTTATCAACTTCAACGTAAGCCGCCACATGGGGCGAGTCATGACGGATGTCACTAGGCAGGACTGCTTCTGCTCCATAAACCATGAAGAAAGGTGTATAACCCATAGACCTATTAGGGGTAGTATTGATGCTCCATATCACAGAGGGTAACTCCTCCACCCAACAACCCGATGTCCGTTGTAAAGGAACCATAAGCCGGGGCTTGAGACCTTTCAAGATTTCCTGATTTGCTCTTTCAGCTTGACCATTAGATTGGGGGTGAGCTACTGATGAAACATCAAGCCAGATATGCTCACGTTGACAAAATTCCTCCATAGCACCCTTGGACAGATTAGTACCATTGCCAGTTATAATGCTGTGTGGAAAGCCAAAACGAAAGATCACCTTTTTCATGAATTGAACCGCTGTGGCTGCATCACACTTACTAACTGGCTCTGCCTCAACCCACTTTGTGAATTTGTCAACTGCCACCAAAAGGTGTGTCTTTTTATCTTTGGATCTTTTGAAAGGTCTAACCATATCGAGCCCCCAGACTGCAAACGGCCAAGTAATTGGAATCATCCGCAATTCTTGAGCCGGCACGTGCGCCCGTCGTGCGAATTTCTGACAACCATCACACCTACTGACCAAATCCTCCGGATCATCGTGAGTCGTCAGTCAGTAAAAGCCATGACGGAAAGCTTTGGCCACAAGAGACTTTGAACCGGTATGATGGCCTCAATCTCCTTCATGGATCCCACGAAGAATTTCTTGACCTTCCTCAGGAGAAACACAACATTGAAACGCCCCGGTGACACTGCGATGATGCAACTCACAGTTGGCAATTGTCATTGATTTAGACCGCCGGGTTATCTTTCTAGCCAAGGTCTCATCCTCAGGAAACTCACCCCGGGTCATATAAGCCAAATATGGCACTGTCCAATCTGGGATGATGTGAAGAACCACCACCAATTGTGCTTCCAGTTCTGAAACAACCAAGTCTTCCTCTGTAGGCAACTTGACAGAAGGGTTATGCAGAACATCTAAGAAAGTGCTAGGTGGCACCGGCTTATGCTGAGACCCCAGCCAGCTTAAAGCATCAGCCGCTTCATTCTTTCTGTGATCAATGTGTTCCACTTGGTAACCCTTGAAGTGTCCAGCAATGGCATCAACTTCGTGGCGATAAGCCGCCATGAGAGGATCCTTGGAATCCCACTTGCCTGATACTTGTTGAGCCACCAAATCTGAGTCGCCAAAGCACCTTACCAGGCTCAAGCTCATCTCCTTAGCCATCCGAAGACCATGGAGCAAAGCCTCATACTCAGCTGCGTTGTTAGTACAGGGAAACATCAACTGTAGTACATAACAAAATTTGTCACCTCGAGGGGAAGCTAAAACAACTCCAGCCCCTGAGGCCTCTAATTGCCTGGACCCATCAAAATGAATAGTCCAATATGTGCTGTCCGGCTTCTCTTCGGGCATCTGCAGCTCTGTCCAATCATTGATGAAGTCCACTAGTGCTTGAGATTTGATGGCAGTACGTGGCACATACTTTAAACCATGAGGCCCAAGCTCAATGGCCCACTTGGCAACTCGTCCTGTGGCTTCTCTATTTTGAATAATATCTCCTAAAGGAGCAGAGCTAACCATAGTGATAGGATGACCCTGGAAATAATGCTTAAGCTTCCGGCTCGCCATGAACACCCCATAAACAAGTTTCTGCCAATGTGGATATCTCTGTTTGGACTCAATGAGCACCTCACTGACGTAGTAAACCGGCCGTTAAACCGGATATTCCTTGCCAGCCTCTTTGCGCTCTACGACAATGGCCACATTGACAGCACGTGTGTTAGCAGCCACATATAACAATAATGGCTCCTTATCAATGGGAGCAGCAAGAACCGGCTACTCAACGAGCTGTCTTTTCAGATCTTCAAAGGAAGAGTTAGCAGCATCACTCCAGACAAAATCATCTATCTTTTTCATCATTTGATACAGCGGTATAGCCTTCTCACCTAACCGGATTATGAACCGGCTTAAAGCTGCAACACAACCCGCCAATCGCTGAACGTCATTGATGCACGCCGGTTTAGCCAAAGACGTAATCGCTTTGATTTTCTATGGGTTAGCCTTGATGCCTCTGTTAGAAACCAAACAACCCAAAAGCTTGCCCGTCGGCACTCCAAAAACGCACTTGGCTGGGTTAAGCATCATCTTGTAGACACAGAGGTTATCAAAGGTTTCCTTCAGATCATCTATCAAGGTCTCCTTCTCTCTAGACTTCACCACTATATCATCCACATAAGCATGAACATTGCGCCCAATCTGATTGTGAAGACAGTTCTGCACACATCGCTGATAAGTCGCCTGGGCACTTTTGAGCCCAAAAGGCATAGACAAATAGCAGAAGGCTACAAACAAAGTAATAAAAGCCGTCTTCTCCTGGTCCTTAACTGCCATCTTGATAAGATGATAACCAGAATAAGCATCCAAAAATCTCAAACGCTCACAACCCGCCGTAGCATCAATGATTTGATCAATACGAGGGAGAGCGAAAGGATCAGTCGGACAGGCCTTGTTTAAGTCCGTGTAATCCACACACATACGCCAGGTGCCGTTCTTTTTAAGCACGAGCACCGGGTTAGCCAACCACTCTGGATGAAAAACTTCAATAATGAACTCGGCCGCCAAGAGCTGGGCCACCTCTTCACCAATGGCCTTGCGCCTTTCCTCATTGAACCGCCATAGAAACTGCTTGACCAGCTTAAATTTTGGTTCAATGTTGAGAGTGTGCTCAGCGAGTTCTCTCGGTACACCCGGCATGTCAGATAATTTCCATGCAAAGATGTCCCAGTTCTCATGGATGAACTCGATGAGCGCGCTTTCCTATTTGGGATCCAGATTAGCACTGATACTAAACTGCTTAGATGAGTCACCTGGAACAAAATCAACAAGCTTAGTGTCATCAGCCGACTTAAACTTCAGCAATGGCTCATGCTCTGTAGTTGACTTTTTCAAAGACGTCATGTCCGTCGGGTCAACATTATCCTTATAGAACTTTAACTCCTCTGTTGCACAAACAGATTTAGCATAAGCAGCGTCGCCTTCCTCACATTCCAAGGCTATCTTCCGACTCCCATGCACTGTGATAGTGCCCTCATGACCCGACATTTTGAGCTGTAAATAAACATAACATGGTCGTGCCATGAACTTGGCATAAGCCGGTCGTCCAAACAGGGCATGATACAGGCTCTTGATTTTGACCACCTCAAAGGTTAGTTTCTCGGCCCTGGAATCATGCTCATCTCCAAAGGCTACCTCCAGCTCAATCTTACCCATTGGGTATGCCGACTTACCAGGCACCACTCCATGAAAAATAGTGTTGGACGTCTTAAGACTTTTGTCAGTCAATCCCATGCGTCAGGAAGTCTCATAATAGAGGATGTTGATGCTACTGCCTCCATCCATGAGTACTTTAGTGAATTTATATCCACCAACCTGAGGTGCCACCGCCAAAGCCAGGTGACTCGGATTGTCAACCTGGGGAGGGTGATCCTCCCTACTCCATAGAATAGGCTGCTCAGACCATCTCAAATAACGAGGGACTGCCGGCTCAACAGCATTCACAACCCTCTTATGAAGCTTCTGGTCCCGTCTGCACAAACTGGTGGTGAACACATGATACTGTCCACTATTCAACTGCTTTGGATTGCTCTGGTATCCAGATTGCTGTTGCTGCTGCCCTCCTTGGCTAGATTGCTGACTGTACCCACCTTGATTTCCTTGAGAGCCTTGAAAATTGAAATTTGAACCGCCGCCCGGCCCATGATTGCTATTGAACATGTTAGAGTTCTTGACAGCCTTCATGATCGTACAATCCTTCCATAAGTGAGTGGTCGGTTTCTATTGAGTACTGTGCCTTGGACAAGGCTCATTTAACAGCTGCTCAAGAGTGGGACCTGACCCGCCGGACCGAGGAGGTGGCCTCCCCTTACATCGCTGATTGTTGCCCTGTGTATTGGTGTTAGCCACAAACTCCAAACTACCGTCAGCCTTACGTTTATTATTGCATCCCTGATTTGCCAGGTTATGTTGATGACCCTTGCCGTCCTTCTTCCCCTTCCCTGTCTTCTCCTCGTCAGACTCGGGATCCTTGGTACTATCAGAGTTGGCATACTTGACTAGAGCCGCCATCAGCTGGCCCATGTCATTACAATCGCGTTTGAGCCGCCCCAGCTTCTGTTTTAGAGGCGCAAAATGACAATTTTTCTCCAACATTAAGACTGCAGAGCCGGCATCCATCTTATCAGATGAATGTATTATGGCTTTGACCCGGCGCACCCAATGGGTTGTGGCCTAATAATGTCGGTGTCAAAACCGGCGGATCTCGGGTAGGGGGTCCCGAACTGTGCGCCTAGGCCGGATGGTAACAGGAGGCAGGGGACACGATGTTTTACCCACGTTCGGGCCCTCTTGATGGAGGTAAAACCCTATGTCCTGCTTGATTAATATTGATGATATGGGTAGTACAAGAGTAGATCTACCACGAGATCAGAGAGGCTAAACCCTAGAAGCTAGCCTATGGTATGATTGTATGTTGTGATTGTTGTCCTACGGACTAAAATCCTCCAGTTTATATAGACACCGGAGAGGGTTAGGGTTACACAAGGTCGGTTACAAAGGAGGAGATATTCATATCCGTATTGCCTAGCTTGCCTTCCACACCAAGTAGAGTCCCATCCGGACACGAGACGAAGTCTTCAATCTTGTATTTTCATAGTCTAACAGTCCGACCAATGGAGATAGTCCAGCTATCCGGAGACCCCCTAATCCAGGACTCCCTCAGTAGCCCCTGAACTAGGCTTCAATGATGATGAGTCCAGCGCGCAGTATTGTCTTCAGCATTGCAAGGCGGGTTCCTCTCCAAATTTTGTGTACCTGTTGAAATAGTGTCCGGTCTTTTGTGAATGTTGCACTCCTTAGCTTCCACGCCTAATAATGGCCACTTTCCACGTGTCGAGCGAATGTGAAGAGCCAGGGCATTTCACATTTACCCCCCTAGCTGTATGAATGAGCCCCCTATTAAAAAGACGAGGATTCAGATCCAAATCAGACCATCCTCCCTCAGCGAGCCTTCATCGGAGCGCACCTGACAGAGATCCATTCCACCATGGCCGGTCGACGCAGCTCCTCCTCTCGCCCCCTAGCTCCAAGCCTGGAGATTGGGAGAGATGTTCCGTCCCGCACAACAAATTAGTGATGCTTCAGACCAAGGGATTTCTTCCCCCAGCGTACCTGGTCCCGGTTCGAGCCGGGCTTGCCACCTATAATGGCGGAGAGCAAGCAGAGAGCCTTCCCAATCCCTCCAAGGGAGAGCGGGTATGCCTTGTCCCTTATTTGGTAAGAGGGCTCGGATTCCCAATTCATCCGTTTGTCCGGGGCTCCTGGAGTTCTACGGCCTCCAGTTGCACAACCTTAAGCCTGCCTCCCTGCTGCATATTGCGGGATTCATAGCCCTTTACGAGTTGTTTTTGGGCTGTGAGGCTCATTTCGCTCTGTGGAAGAAGCTGTTCTACCTTGTGCCCCGTTCTCAGAAGGGGTCAATATATAAAGTGGGCGGAGCCGAAGTGTGGTGTATTACCGGGACCGGATACCTGTCCGGGACCCCAAAGAAGACGTCCGAAGACTGGCCTTCAGAATGGTTTTATATAGAAGACGTCCCCCTCCCGGATCCTACTCGGATCGGCCTTCCTGAGTTCGACAACGCTCCTTTGAAGAAGCACCGGAGCTGGCGTCCACAGAGCTCCCTGGAGGGGGATGACAGGGACATTCTTTACCTGATGAGCTAGATAAGTTTTTTAGCTCGATTCGGATTGACCATGATCGAGGTCATGGCCATATGCATCATGCGGGGGGTGCAGCCGCTCCAGTATAGAGGCCACCCCATGTGGGATTTCAACGGGGAGGATGATGCCACCCGCCACGACCGCAAAGGGCCGGGATCGGCTGCTGATCTAATAAAGATCTTGTCCACTTTGTACAAGGGAGAAGAGGAGGAATTCCTTCGTGTCAACCCGCAGGGCGGATTCTCTATGTACAATCCTCCGAGCTGGGTAAGCGGAGACTTTTTCTCGCCCCATCTGTTTCGTATTCCCGTAGTTAAGTATTCAGTCTAGCGATTTCATCGCAGGAGCTGCGTCAGGCTGTAAAGGAGATAAACAACCCTCCTCCTCAACCCGAGGACCCTGGACGGTCCCTTGACCCGGCCTCCCAGGAGGATCCGGACATATCTGTGGAGTTGACCGATGGGGTATTTTACCAATAGAGTAATGACAACGCCTTGGTGGCCATTACGGCCGATTACCCTGGGCTAGTTCCCGCCTCGCAGGTGACTGAGAGTGAAGTCCCAGCACTTAAAAAGGGATCCGTCCTTGCGCTTTTTGATTGCCGTATAATAGCCATGTTTTGCAGGGGAGGTCCTCGGGGCAGAAGGCCGAGCCTGTGGCAACTAGCC
This sequence comes from Triticum aestivum, assembly GCF_018294505.1. Classification (NCBI taxonomy): domain Eukaryota; kingdom Viridiplantae; phylum Streptophyta; class Magnoliopsida; order Poales; family Poaceae; genus Triticum; species Triticum aestivum. The sequence continues at coordinate 93,256,020 of NC_057797.1, read as the reverse complement.
AACAAGGGGCCGCGAGGCCAAGCGGGCTGAAAAGACCCGCAGTCCGGATTGAGACACTGAAGCAGTGGTACGGTGCGCCGTCTTTATTGCAAGCCATTATTTTCAGAGGCATACTAACGCCCATGCCTTCTTTTCAGGAAAAGGAGCGCTCGCCGGACTATACCCGGAGAGGCTACCCATCGCGCCTCCACCAGCCAGGCTCCAAGGCCGGATTCGGAGGCACGAACGAATATGAGGCGTGTGTCGGGCGCTCCTCCGACAGAGGATGTGGACAAACTGTCCGCCACCAATTCCGAGGTGGAAAGTGCCATGAACCACAGGCGTCGCCAGACTGTTCTTCGTGACGCTTGTTTCTCCCAAGAGGCATTGGATGCCTTCAACTCGGGAGACTCGCACCTCCGTGCCGCTCAAAATGGTCTAGCCAGAGCCACGGAGCAGTATGTAAAAGACATACGGGTGAGCAAATTTGATGATTATATATATCAGTAGCCCCTGAGACTTGAAACAGTTAGGATAACTGATTTAAGGATCATTTGTTATGCAGGTTCTTACAAAAAAGAATACTCAACTGTCCCAGGAGCTGGAAGAGTGCAAAGCCCAACTTCAGGCCGCACTGGCCGCAGCAGGGGAGCCCAAAGAGACCCCCTCTGGTAACATATCCTTTGAATGATAAGTATCATATTAGAATGCGGCGTATATGTAGATCTGACGATAAAATTGCAGATGACGCTGGAGTAAATCCGGATAAGCAACAGCTCATACACCAGCTGAAGGCCGCTGAGAGCGTGCTTACGAGGGTGAGGCAGGAGAAGAATGATCTCCAAGATGCCAACACCAAGCTGGGCGTGGAACTAAAAGATGTTCATGCCCAACTGTCAGACTCTGTTAAGGAGAATCGGCGGCTTCGACGCGACATATTTAGTAAGTGCTTGAACGAACTTTGAAAAAGAGTTCGGCGAGGAAGCTGGCTGACAGAGTTATGTCTGTAGGTATGCTAACAGGTCGTCCTACCGAGGAGATGCCTGGTTCAACGGGTGATCTTCTTCCCGAGCTCGCACAGTTGCACGAACGAGTTCGGCAGGTGATGCAAGGCGTCGCCCAGGCCTTGTGGCCGTCCGTCTCCATACCCGAAGGCCTTGGAGAGCTTGCAGAAAAGCTGAAGGGAGCACAGCGGTGCTTCCGATTATGGAAGATATCGGCCTGCCGTCAGGGCGCCAGGGAAGCCTGGGCAATGGTGAAGACACGGTACACGAAGGCTGACCCGAACCACATGGCCGAAGTCGGACCTGTGGGGCCTGATGGCAAGGAGATCCCTGTGAGTTTAGTGTACGACCAAGTAGAATTGGCCGCAAAGTATTCCCAACAGGACTGTAGACTAGACAGCCTATTGGATGGCATTGAAGAGGAATTCAACCAGTCAAATTGACTATGTAATTTTAAAGTGACATGTATGATGCCTTCTAACCGGATTGTAGATCGTTTGTCGTGGCGGACCTTTTCGCTTCAACCTCGGGACCCAACAGTCCGGAGTGTATCCAAATACCCTCTCGGTTATGTAAGAACCGGGGCATGCGTGGAGACCAGGCGTAGGGGTCATTAGTGCTTTATCAGACAAGTGCCCAACTAGTTATGTTATATTACATGGGTAGTAAGAAACATCTTCCAGAGAGAATAGTTCCGTTAAGGGTTCCTTTCCCTGGGTAGGCATGCCCTAAAGTGCATGTCCGGACTGCGACAAGAAGCGCAGAAAAAACATCTGGGGGCAGATATGGATAATAAATAAAAGTCGTCTTTTGTTCACCGACCGAATATTCTCTTAAGAACGCTAGCTTTCGGCTTCACCCAGTCTGAGGTACACGTCCGGCTGACCCGGCGGTAACAATCGCAGAGGTGCTCCCCTTATGCCCTAGCCGAATTAACAGGAACGTAGGGCATAAATACAAGAGCCAGGCAACCCAGCTTGGCCAAAACTTAAGTCATATCGATGCATATAATGGTGAAAAAAGGTACATGCGGAAGTATAACACATGTGTTGGGCGTGAGGCCCAGGTAAATAATTTAAGCTTCTGTGAAAAAGCCCCCAGGTATGAAGAGTGCGGCTAGCGCATCTGTGATGTATGGGTTAGGCACAAGGTGACCCTTGAAGGCCTAGAGAAATAAAAGAAAGAAAGGGAAACAAGACAGATGATGCATATGCAGAAAATGGACAAAGGGAGGGGACTAACATAAAGTCCGGTGCTAGGCGTAGAATCTTCGGAGCCTGGCTGCGTTCCATGGGTTCGGCTCGAGTCGACTAGTCGATGCATCCCGCAGTCGGTACACTCCACCGGTCAGAACTTGGTCGATGATGAAGGGACCTTCCCATTTGGGCTCTACCTTGTTCTTTTTCTTATCCGGCAGCCGTAGAACTAGTTCGCCAACATTATAAGTTTTGGCCCGTACTTCTCTGCTTTGGTATCTGCGAGCCTGTTGCTGGTAAAATGCGGAACGGGCTTTGGCTACGTCACGCTCTTCCTCCAAGGTGTCCAGACTGTCCTGCCGATCGAGCTCGGCTTCTCTTTCTTCGTACATGCGCACTCGAGGTGAGTCATGAATTATGTCACAGGGCAGGACTGCCTCTGCACCGTACACCATAAAAAACGGTGTATATCCGGTGCTACAATTTGGCATGGTCCGCAGCCCCCAGAGTACGGAGTCGAGCTCCTCTACCCAGTGCGTGTCAGACTCCGTTAAGGAGCGCACTAATCTGGGTTTAATGCCGCTCATTATAAGACCATTTGCTCGTTCGACTTGACCGTTGGTTTGTGGGTGATAGACTGAAGCATAATCGAGCTTGATGCCCATTTTGCTGCACCAGAGTTTTACCTCGTCGGCCATGAAGTTCGTGCCGTTATCAGTGATGATGCTGTGGGGGACGCCGTAACGGTGTACAACCCCGGATATGAAATCTATCACCGGTCCGGATTCGGCTGTTTTAACCGGTTTAGCCTCTATCCATTTGGTGAATTTATCCACCATGACCAATAAGTATTTTTTCTTGTGGGTTCCCCCTTTAAGGGGTCCAACCATGTCAAGCCCCCAGACCGCGAAGGGCCATGTAATGGGGATTGTTTGGAGGGCGGTGGGTGGCATGTGGCTTTGATTTGCAAAGAGCTGGCAACCGGCGCAACGTTGGACCAAGTCCTGTGCATCTGCCCAGGCCGTTGGCCAATAGAATCCTGTACGGAAGGCCTTGCTTACAAGAGCCCGGGCTGCGGCGTGATGACCGCCGAGTCCGTTGTGAATTTCTGCCAAAAGGCTCCGCCCTTCCTCTTCGGAGATGCACCTTTGAAGGACTCCGGTAGCGCTTTTTTTGTACAATTCTCCCTCATGGACCCTGTAGGCCTTGGATCGCCGCACTATGCAGCGTGCCTCATTTTGGTCCTCCGGAAGTTCGTGTCTAGTTAGGTAGGCCAGGAATGGTTCTGTCCACGGGGCAATAATGGCCATTATTTCATGGGCTGATTGTGTTATTTCGGTGGCGGAGCCTCCGATTGTGTCAGAGAGTTCGGTATCGGGTATTTTGGCCGGGTCCGGACTGTTGTTACCGGTGTCCCCTTCCCATGCTACGGATGGCTTGAAAAGCCTTTCCAGAAATATGTTGGGAGGGACCGCGTCGTGTTTTGCACCGATGCGGGCGAGGATATCCGCCGCCTGATTGTTTTCCCGAGCCACATGGTGAAATTCGAGCCCCTCGAACCGAGCTGACATTTTTAAGACGGCATTGCGATAAGCTGCCATTTTCGGATCCTTGGCATCAAAGTCTCCATTTATTTGGGATATCGCGAGGTTCGAATCCCCGCGCACCTCTAGGCGTTGAATGCCCATGGATACTGCCATCCGGAGACCATGTAGAAGGGCCTCATATTCGGCTGCGTTGTTGGAGTCCGTATACATTATCTGTAGTATGTATTGAACGGTGTCTCCTGTTGGGGACGTCAAAACGACGCCAGCCCCCAGACCAGCCAACATTTTGGAGCCGTCGAAGTGCATGATCCAGTTTGAATATGTGCGTACTCTTTAGGGAGTTCGGCTTCCGTCCATTCAGCGACGAAGTCAGCCAAAACTTGCGACTTAATAGCTTGCCGTGGCTTGTAAGTTATGTCGAATGGGAGGAGCTCAATGGCCCATTTGGCAATCCGGCCTGTCGCGTCACGGTTGTTTATAATATCGTTAAGTGGTACTTCCGAGGCTACCGTTATCGAACACTCTTGAAAGTAGTGTCGCAGCTTCCGGGATGCCATAAATACCGCGTACGCTATCTTTTGATAATGCGGGTACCATGATTTGCATGGAGTAAGGACAGTGGACACATAGTAAACCGGCTTTTGAAGGGGGAATTTGTGTCCGTCCACTTCTCGCTCGACGACGAGCACTGCGCTTACTACTTGATGAGTTGCCGCAATGTATAATAGCATTGGTTCGCCAATGTTTGGCGCGGCCAGGACTGGGTTTGTTGCCAATATGGCTTTTATTTCATTGAGTCCTGCCGTGGCGGCGTCCGTCCACTCGAAGTGTTCGGTGCGCCGGAGGAGGCGATAAAGGGGTAATGCCTTTTCTCCCAAGCGGGAGATAAAGCGGCTTAGAGCCGCCACGCATCCAGTCAATTTTTGTATTTGTTTGAGGTCTGTTGGGGTAGCCAACTGTGACAACGCTCGGATTTTGGCCGGATTAGCTTCAATACCTCTACTGGAGACAATGAATCCCAGGAGCTTTCCGGCTGGTACGCCGAAAACGCATTTTTCCGGATTGAGCTTGATGTCATATGTTCGGAGGTTGTCGAATGTGAGCCTCAAGTCGTCTACTAGAGTTTCGACATGCTTGGTTTTAACGACCACGTCATCCACGTATGCCTCCACTGTTTTGCCGATCTGGTTTGCCAGACATGTCTGAATCATGCGCTGATATGTTGCGCCGGCGTTTTTGAGCCCGAAGGGCATTGTGTTGAAGCAGAATGGGTCGTATGGTGTGATGAATGCCGTTGCGGCTTGGTCTGGCTCTGCCATTTTAATTTGATGGTAGCCGGAGTATGCGTCGAGGAAACACAATGAATCGTGTCCTGCGGTAGCATCGATGATTTGATCGATGCGGGGGAGGGGGAAGGGATCCTTTGGGCAGGCCTTGTTAAGGTCCTTAAAATCGACGCACAAGCGCCAGGATTTGTCCTTCTTTGGTACCATCACCAGGTTTGCTAGCCAGTCCGGATGTTTTATGTCTCCGATGAATCCGGCCTCCAATAGCTTGGCTAGTTCCTCTCCCATGGCTTGTCTCTTAGGCTCGGAGAAACGTCGAAGAGCCTGCTTGACTGGCTTGAATCCTTTTAGGATATTTAGGCTGTGCTCAGCCAGCCTGCGTGGGATTCCTGGCATGTCTGAAGGGTGCCAGGCAAAAATGTCCCAGTTCTCGCGTAGGAACTCTCGCAGTGCGGCGTCGACATCAGGGTTTAATTGTGCCCCGATGGAAGCTGTTTTTGTAGGGTCCGTTGGATGGACTTGGAATTTGACTATTTCGTCCGCTGGTTTAAAGGAGGTGGACTTGGATCTTTTATCGAGTATCACGTCGTCCCTGTTCACCGTGGAGCGCAGCGCAGTTAGTTCCTCGGCCGCTAGGGCTTCGGATAGTGCCTCAAGGGCCAATGCAGCTGTCTTATTTTCGGCGCGGAGTGCTATGTCCGGATCACTAGCAAGAGTGATGATTCCGTTGGGCCCGGGCATTTTGAGCTTCATGTACCCGTAATGGGGTATGGCTTGGAAGATTGTAAACGCCTCCCGCCCTAATAGAGCGTGGTATCCGCTGCTGAACGGGGCCACTTGGAATGTAATCTCTTCGGACCTGTAATTATCCAGCGTGCCGAATACCATGTCTAGTGTGATTTTTCCAGCAGAGCATGCTTCCCGACTGGGGATGATTCCTCTAAAGGTTGTGCTACTTTGCTCAATGCGGCTCCAGTCTATTTCCATCTTTGAAGAGTTTCCTCATAGATGAGGTTTAATCCGCTGCCGCCGTCCATGAGTACCTTGGTGAGTCGAAAGCCGTCCACGATTGGACTGAGGACTAGTGCGGCTGGTGCTTGGGCTGTTCGGAATTTAGGTTCGTCACTGTCATTGAAGGTAATAGCCATGTCACTCCAAGGATTTATTTCTGCTATGTGGCAGATTTCGGCCATGCTGCGGAGTGTTCGCTTGCGTCTATTATTTGACGCGAAGGTCTCAAAGACCGTTAACACCGTATTGTTGTCCACGGGATGGTGTTCTGTGGTCTTTGGGAGGAGTAGATCCTCACCACTTTTGGCCACCTGCCGGAGTATCCAACATGCTCTAAGGCTGTGCGTTGGTATTACATCCGCTGTACTATGAATTTTGCAGGGTCCATTGAGCCATCCCTCCAGTACGGTTCCTTGCCCCGTAGAGGGCTTTTGCTTTTTGGTAGTTAACCCAGGTGTATTGTGATAATGCACCCTTTTATTTCGGACTGGGTTTGTATTCAGGGCCGGATTATCCCAAAATTTTATTTCGGTTTTCCAGGCGCTTTCCATCGCACAGTACTTTCGTACTATGGACACCAAGTCGGCAAAGCGTGTGATTTGGCGACGACTTATGGTGTTGAGGATTCCCTTGTCCGTGCAATTATTGCAGAAGAATGAAATTGCATCTTCCTCGCGGCAGTCCTATATCCTATTCATGACCAGGAGGAATCTGGCCCAATAATGGTGTACTGTTTCTTCGGGCTCTTGCCTAATTTGGGATAGATCGCGTATGTTTGGGTGGGTGGGTGGAATTGAATCCGAATCCTCACCCAATCTGAGACTCAGGGGCCAAGGAGTTTCCGAACTCGAAAGTTTGGATTCTTGGATGTTTTCCGATAAATCTAGCCCACTGCCTGATTCTAGGTTCAGGCCTTGAGTGACGTCCTCCCCTCCGCGGGTATCCAGCTTGGAGGGATCGGGAATCCGGACATAGCTAGTCCTTAAGATAGATGAAGGGTTGCCGCATTGTTCCTCCACCACTGCAACATGATGGGTGACCTAGGGAGAGTTGATCTCTCTCAGATCGGGTTTAGGCCCAATCTGATCGTAGTCTGTACCGACTCCCAGGGCGGCGATGCGATCCAAGAGCTCGTTCAGGGAAGAGAGCTCCATTGGATCTAACTGCTCGGCGAGTTCCGAGTTGACGTGAAGATTGCTTTCGATGACCCGAGAAGTCATCGTCGGCGCAGCGGCCGAACAGGTGGTCATAAGAAAACCACCTAGCCGGAGAGTTTGGCCAATAGCCAAAGCTCCCTCAGCGATAGTGCCGTCTTTAAAGACAGGATGAGACATCCTTCCTGGTGGCGACGGCACAGCGGAACTCTTAGTGAAAGCACCAATGTCGGTGTCAAAACCGGCGGATCTCGGGTAGGGGGTCCCGAACTGTGCGTCTAGGCCGGATGGTAACAGGAGGCAGGGGACACGATGTTTTACCCAGGTTCGGGCCCTCTTGATGGAGGTAAAACCATACGTCCTGCTTGATTAATATTGATGATATGGGCAGTACAAGAGTAGATCCACCATGAGATCAGAGAGGCTAAACCCTAGAAGCTAGCCTATGGTATGATTGTATGTTGTGATTGTTGTCCTACGGACTAAAACCCTCCGGTTTATATAGACACCGGAGAGGGTTAGGGTTACACAAGGTCGGTTACAAAGGAGGAGATATCCATATCCGTATTGCCTAGCTTGCCTTCCACGCCAAGTAGAGTCCCATCCGGACACGAGACGAAGTCTTCAATCTTGTATCTTCATAGTCTAAAAGTCCGGCCAATGGAGATAGTCCGGCTGTCCGGAGACCCCCTAATCCGGGACTCCTCACTCTTGTTATAGTAGTTAAATCCACAATGACATGGCTGCTTGCAAGGTCTTAAAATCGAATAAACCGGCTTTTAATTCTGCATGAGCCGATGGAAGGGGTCAACCTCTTCAGTGCGAGTTCTTAAGTCATATGAAGTACTTCATTGTGTCACTGACCCAGTAGCTTCAGCCATATCATACCTTCTACCATGCCCCTGGCTGTAAATCGGCCAATGTAATTAGGCACCTTTGAGCCCTGTCCTTGGAGCTTCATTACGCAGAGCCGACACCAAGCAAGGGACACCTCTTGTCCTTGTGCCCACGCCTGCCTCAACAGAGGTCGTCTGATAAACCAGGAAAGCCTGGTGAGCCGCCTGCTCAGCTGCCTGTTAAGCCTCTCGCTCAGCCTCTTGGCGGATCCTATCCTAGTCAACCAAGTTAAGAGCTCCATCATGCGCCGGGTCATGCCCGCGCGGCTGGTCACGGCGCCGGGCGTTGCTTGAAACGGCTGCTGAATCTATGTGCCTGCTATAACTAGGGCTCCTGCTTGGGCGATGGGTCAAAGAATCCTATCTCGACTATAAGAATAAGCCTCGTGCTGTGCCAGAGCCGTCTGAAGAAGTTCTCTGACCCTTCGGGTTTCAATCGCTGTCGGAGAGTCACCCTCCGCTGGGAGAGCCGCCAATCGCGCCGCCGTAGCGATCATGTTCTCCAAAGGGTTAGAATAATGACCCGATGGTGTTGGTACATAATGAGGTGTAGCCGTATTCACACGAGGGGGTTCCATCACCCGTGCCTGAACCAGCGCTCCAGCCCCGGGCGTTGCAACCCGGTTCACCTCTGGCGGGTTACTGGGGCCTGCACCGGGTGTGCGGAAGAGGTTTCTAGGATTGTAAGCCAGAGGCATACGTGACTGAGCCTTTTGGTGTCTTCTCCTCATGACCTCGTTTGAGGCGTTTAGATCCATCATGAGCTGAAAAGCCTCTGATTGAAGATGCTGAGTGAGGGAGTCCTGGATTAGGGGGTGTCCGGATGGCCGGACTATACCTTCAGCCGGACTCCTGGACTATGAAGATACAAGATTGAAGATTTCGTCCCGTGTCCGGAAGGGACTTTCCTTGGCGTGGAAGGCAAGCTTGGTGATACAGATATGTAGATGTCCTACCATTGTAACTGACTTTGTGTAACCCTAACCCTCTCCGGTGTTGAAAGTGCAACTATCCCTAGGTGGTTTTGGTAATTCATAACAACATATAGCTCATTGAGCTAATGCTATTCCAAGATGACTATTTCAGGAAAGCTCAATGATTGGCATGGCATGGATGTGAAAGTGGAACCCTCAAAATGCTAAGGACAAAGGATTGGCTCAAGCTCAAAAGCTCAAGACTCTTCATTTTATATTTTAGTGATCCAAGATCACATTGAGTCTTTAGGAAAAGCCAATACTATCAAGGAGGGATGAGGTGTTGCTTAATGAGCCTCTTGCTTCATGTGCTTAGTGATATGCTCCAAAACCCTCAACTACTTTCCCATATCCACATATGACCTAAACCCTAAGCCAAACTCGGTCCTACCGATTCTTTCTATCCGGCGCCACCGAGTTTCACTTGTCATAAGCCACTGCCAAACCCTAGCAATTCGATTGTACCGATAGGGATCTCGGTCTCACCGAGATGCGATTACAAACTCTCTGTTTCCCTTTTGTAACTTTTCGGTCTCACCAAAAGAGCGAATCGGTCCCCCCGAGATTGCAATGTAAACTCTTTGTTTCCCTTTTGTAACTTTTCGGTCTCACCGAAAGAGCAAATCGGTCCCACCGAGTTTGCCTGACCAACTCTCTAGTTAGCTTATTACCAAACTCGGTCTCACCGAGTTTGTGTAATCGGTCTCACCGAGATTACGTTATGCCCAAACCCTAACCATATCGGTCCTACCGAGTTGCATGTCAGTCCCACCGAAAATCTCTAACGGTCACTAGGTTTACCTTTTCGGTCCAACCGAGTTTGTTGATTCGGTCCCACCGAGATTGGAAAACTGTGTGTAATGGTTGGATTTTGTGTGGAGTCTATATATACCCCTCCACCTCCTCTTCATTCGCTGAGAGAGCCATCAAAACACATACACAATTCCAACTCATATGTTCTGAGAGAGAACCACCTACTCATGTGTTGAGACCAAGATATTCCATTCCTACCATATGAATCTTGATCTCTAGCCTTCCCCAAGTTGCTTTCCACTCAAATCTTCTTTCCACAAAATCCAAATCCTATGAGAGAGAGTTGAGTGTTGGGGAGACTATCATTTGAAGCACAAGAGCAAGGAGTTCATTATCAACACACCATTTGTTACTTCTTGGAGAGTGGTGTCTCCTAGATTGGCTAGATGTCACTTGGGAGTCTCCGACAAGATTGTGGAGTTGAACCAAGGAGTTTGTAAGGGCAAGGAGATCGCCTACTTCGTGAAGATCTACCGCTAGTGAGGCAAGTCCTTCGTGGGCGATGGCCATGGTGGGATAGACAAGGTTGCTTCTTCGTGGACCCTTCGTGGGTGGTTGCTTCTTCGTGGACCCTTCGTGGGTGGAGCCCTTCGTGGACTCGCGCAACCATTACCCTTCATGGGTGGAGCCCTCCATGGACTCGCACAACCGTTACCCTTCGTGGGTTGAAGTCTCCATCAACGTGGATGTAGGATAGCACCACCTATCCGAACCACGGGAAAAACATCCGTGTCTCCAATTGCGTTTGAATTCTCCAAACCCTTCCCTTTACATTCTTGCAAGTTGCATGCTTTACTTTCTGCTGCCAATATACTCTTTGCATGCTTGCTTCAATTGTGTGATGATTGCTTGACTTGTCCTACAATAGCTAAAATCTGCCAAGAACTAAAATTGGGAAAAGGTTAAGTTTTTATTTGGTCAAGTAGTCTAATCACCCCCCTCTAGACATACTTTCGATCCTACATGTGTCTATATAAACCGGAGGGTTTTAGTCCATAGGACAACATACATAACAACAATCATACCATAGGCTAGCTTCTAGGGTTTAGCCTCTCCGATCTCGTGGTAGATCTACTCTTGTACTACCCATATCATCAATATTAATCAAGCAGGACGTAGGGTTTTACCTCCATCAAGAGGGCCCGAACCTGGGTAAAACTTCGTGTCCCTTGCCTCCTGTTACCATCCGGCCTAGACGCACAGTTCAGGACCCCCTACCCGAGATCCGCCGGTTTTGACACCGACATTGGTGCTTTCATTGAGAGTTCCTCTATGTCGTCGCCGTTAGGCTTGATGGCTCCTATGATCATCAATAGCGATGCAGTCCAGGGTGAGACTTTCCTCCCCGGACAAATCTTCATCTTCGGCGGCTTCACACTGCGGGCCAATTCACTTGGCCATCTGGAGCAGATCGAAAGCTATGCCCCTGGCCGTCAGGTCAGATTTGGAAGTTTAAACTACACGGCTGACATCCGCGGGGACTTGATCCTCGACGGATTCGAGCCACTGCCGAGCACGCCGCACTGTCACGATGAGCATGATCTAGCTCTGCCGTCGAATAGTACCCTGGAGGCCGCACCCGCATCGGCTTCGACCCTTAAATCGGAGCCAACTACGCCGATCGAGGATGGGTGGTTGGACGCCGCCTCGGGGGCTGCGATCTCAATGGCGATTAAGCTGAACACCAGCCCCGCACTCCGCGAGACTCGTGACTCCAAGAAGCTGGACTCCTCTCCGGACTCCGAACCCTCCGCGCCCCTGCCGATCAAATCCGATTGGGCGCCGATCATGGAGTTTACTGCCACGGACATCTTTCAGCACTCGCCTTTCAGCGATATTCTGAAGACATTAAAGTCTCTCTCTTTATCAGGAGAGCCCTGGCCGGACTACGGCCAGCAAGGTTGGGATACGGACGATGGAGAAATTCAAAGCCCACCCACCACCCACTTTGTAGACACTGTTAACGATTTAACTAACATGCTCGATTTCGACTCCGAAGACATTGACGGTATGGATGCCGATGCAGGAGACGATGAAGAACCAGCGCCTATTGGGCCCCGGAAAGCCACCTCGTCATATGATATATACATGGTGGACACCCCAAAAGAAGGAGATGGCGATGGAACAACGGAGGATGACCCCTCCAAGAAACAGCCTAAGCGCCGGCATCAGCAGCGCCGCTCAAAATCCCGCCAAAGCAAATACGGTGATTCCAACACTGGAGATAATAATACTCTGGAGAGTGCCGAAGAAAACCCCCTCCAGCAAGATTCAGCACGGGAGGATGGAGAAGCCAACCCTCATGAGAGAGCGGCAGATAGAGAGGTCGAGGACAATAATTATACGCCTCCCTCCGAAGACGAGGCAAGCCTCGACGATGACGAATTCGTCGTGCTAGAGGATCCCATCGAGCAAGAGCGTTTTCAACGCAGGCTTATGGCCACGGCAAGAAGCCTCAAGAAAAAACAGCAACGGCTTAGAGCTGATCAAGATTTGCTAGTCGACAGATGGACTGAAGTCCTTGCGGCCGAAGAGCATAAACTCGAACGCCCCTCTAAGAGCTACCCAAAGCACAGGTTGCTACCCCAACTAGAGGAGGACGCACTTAAACCTACATCACCAGCACTTGATACGACCGACCGGCCACCTCGTGGCCGCGACAGAGAGGCCTCTCGGCCCTCCACTCAAGCCGCACCCCGTAGCAAGGCATGGGAAAATGCGCCAGACTTGCGAGATATGTTGGAGGACAAGGCAAGGCAAACAAGATCGATCTACGGATCGTGTGGGCGCCCCACGACTCGAGATGGTAACCATCACGCCGGACACAAATCCGGTAGGGCCGAACACAGTAGACAAAGCTCATTGGAGCGACGTCATGATATAGCCCAATACAAAGGCGCCGCACACCCACTATGCTTCACAGACGAAGTAATGGATCATCAAATCCCCGAGGGTTTCAAACACGTAAACATCGAATCATATGATGGCACTACAGATCCTGCGGTATGGATCGGGGATTATCTCCTTCATATCCACATGGCCCGCGGTGATGATCTCCACGCCATCAAATACCTCCCACTCAAGCTTAAAGGACCAGCTCGACATTGGCTTAACAGCTTGCCAGCAGGATCAATCAGTTGTTGGGAGGACCTGGAAGCTGCATTTCTCGAAAATTTCCAGGGCACTTATGTGCGACCACCAGACGCCGATGACCCAAGCCACGTAATTCAGCAGCCAGAGGAATCGGCCAGGCAATTCTGGACATGGTTCCTAACAAAGAAAAATCAAATAGCCGACTGTCCGAACGCAGAGGCCCTAGCAACCTTCAAGCACAATATCCATGACGAGGGGCTTGCCCGGCACCTTGGACAGGAAAAGCCGAAATCTATGGCAGCACTCACGACACTCATGACCCGCTTTTGCGTGGGAGAATACAACTGGCTTGCTCGTAGCAACAATATGACCAAGAACCCTAGTAATTCGGATACTAGGGACAGTAGTGGCCGGCCGCGTCGCAACAAGCAGAAGCGCCGCATTATGGCGACAATGCTGAGGATATGGCAATTAATGCCGGATTCAGAGGATATAAATCCGGTCAGCAGAAAAAGTCATTCAAAAGAAATCCTAGGGGCCCGTCCAGTTTGGACCGAATACTCGACCGCTTGTGCCAGATACATGGCACCCTCGAAAAGCCGGCCAATCACACCAACAGGGATTGTTGGGTGTTCAAGTAGGCAGGCAAGTTAAATGCCGAAAATACCGACAAGGGGCCGCATAGCAATAACGATGAAGAGCCCCGGCCGCCGAACAACAGTGGACAGAAGGGTTTTCCCCCACAAGTGCGGACGGTGAACATGATATATGCAACCCACATCCCCAAGAGGGAGCGGAAGCACGCGTTAAGGGACGTATACGCGGTAGAGCCAGTCGCCCCAAAGTTCAACCCATGGTCCTCCTGCCCGATCACCTTTGATTGAAGGGACCATCCCACTAGCACCCGTCATGGCGGATTTGCCGCATTGGTTCTAGACCCAATTATTGACGGATTTCATCTCACTAGAGTCCTTATGGACGGCGGCAGCAGCCTGAACCTGCTTTACCAGGATACAGTGAGGAAAATGGGCATAAATCCCTCGAGGATTAAGCCCACCAAAATGACCTTTAAAGGCGTAATACCAGGTGTAGAGGCCAACTGTACAGGCTCAGTCACACTTGAAGTGGTCTTCGGATCTCCGGATAATTTTTGAAGCGAGGAGTTAATCTTCGACATAGTCCCATTCCACAGTGGCTATCACGCACTACTCGGGCGAACCACATTCGCCAAGTTCAATGCGGTACCGCACTACGCATACCTTAAGCTCAAGACGCCAGGCCCTCGAGGAGTAATTACGGTCAACGGAAACACCGAACGCTCCCTCCGAATGGAGGAGCACACGGCGGCCCTTGTAGCGGAAGTACAAAGCAGCCTCTCCAGGCAGTTCTCCAGTCCGGCCATTAAACGTCCGGACACCGTCAAGCGCGCCCGGAGTAACCTACAACAAGACCGCCTGGCACGTTCCGAGCAGGCATAGCAATGCGGCCCCAACCCTAGCCCTCGCAAAAATGCGACACCAGTGCTTCGCGTACATAACTACGCTCTAGAAATACCATGGGTACAGGGGGAGGGGCACCATCATGGCATGCCCGAAACACGGCTTAAACCGCACCAGGGGCTGCCGATTTTTTAATTTTCTCTTACTTTCAGGACTCCATTCTTTGGAAGGCCTGTTCGGCAGTTCAATTGCCGCACAAATGATGCAAGAACCAGGGAAGCAGACAAGCCATTCCGCATTACGGAACTCCCAGGTGGTCTCTATCACGAGCAGTATACCTGTTTCGCATACCACTCCGCAGCCTGCCCCTGGAACAAACATGTTAAATAGTCCAACCTTTTGCTTATCGCATTATTGTGTATCGTTCTGCTTTGATCGCAACCCTTTTTAATAAACAATGCATAGCTTTTGTCTATTTTTGCATTACTTTTTTTTACAAATATATGTTCCTTAACGACATGTTGCACCCGTACACTTTGGTACGGCCAAAATACGGCAGGGGCTTTAGTACCCCTCAATACGGTGTGAGAAGTCCGAACACTTTAACAAGTGCGGCACCCCAAACTTATAGCATTATATGCATCGGCTCCGAATCATGTCTTGGGTCAATAGTTGGGTTTGCCCAGCTCCTATGTTTTGGTGCCTTACTTTCCGCTATATCAGCTAAGGTAGCACTAGGAGAACTACTGCGATTGTGCCCCAGTTAAGCTGGGTCGAGCACCTCAGTAGAGAAAGCTAAAACTGACTATCAGGATGAAGCGAGAGCCGGTCGCTGTTCGAGAGGTTTTTCGAGTCCCTAAAGACTTATGCCGCTTAGAGCGAGGAGTCGGCTCTGTCCGGCCAAGGCGTGGATAGCGCCCCGAACTCGGTCTTCCGAATACCAGGGGCTTCACCGAAATTTAAAATTATAGAATTCTATGGCTAAGTGAGAGTGTTCACGCATTATAGTCTGATTGCCTTGTTCGTTGTGCTGAGCGCCTCCCTCGAAGGACCCAAACATGGGAAAAGGAGCGCTCAGGTTTATCCCCGAACACCCCAGCACTAGCGGCACGGGGGCAGAAGCCGATGACTTGCCATCTCTCAGAATTGATAAACAGCCGCACAGAAGGTAATATTTTAAATTCCAACAGCATTGCTTAGCGCATATGAACAAGTTTTCAGCGCGCAGGACAAAACGAGCGAGTTTTACTAAAAAATTACATCCTTGGAACATTCATCCGCCACAAGGCGGGCACCCTTCAGAACATCCGTATAATAATTCTCGGGCTTGCGATGCTCTTTCCCCGGCGGTGGCCCGTCCTTCACAAGCTTCTCAGCATCCAGCTTGCCCCAGTGCACCTTAGCACGGGCAAGGGCCCTACGGGCACCTTCAATGCAGACGGAGTGCTTGATGACTTCGAGCCTTGGACAGGCCCACACCAGCCGCCGCACCAGCCCGAAATAGCTCCCAGCCAGACCCTCTCCAGGCCACAGCCAAACTATGAGGCCCTTCATGGCCTGTTCGGCCGCCTTGTGGAGCTCGACCAGTTGCTTCAGCTGGTCGCTCAGGGGCATGGGGTGTTCGGCCTCAGCATACTGAGACCAGAACACCTTCTTTGTCGAGCTGCCCTCCTCGGCTCGATAGAATACGGCGGCATCGGACACGCTACGGGGAAGATCTGCGAACGCTCCTGGAGAGCTCCGGATTCGGGTAAGTAACAAGTAACTCACGTTTATGTGTTTGCTTTGCATAAAGAATGCCTTACCCGCCGCTATCTTTTTCACCTCATCCAACTCCTGGAGGGTCTTCTGGGATTCGGCCTTGGTAGACTTGGCATTTTCAATAGACATCGCGAGCTCGGACGCTCGCGTCTTTGAGTCAAGCTCCAAACTCTCATGTTTTTTCATGAGAGCCTGGAGCTCTTGCCGCACCTTGCCAACCTGGGCCTCATACTTCTCCCGCTCGGTGCGCTCCATGGCCGCCCTCTTCTCGGCCTCAGACATCGCTTGCTTAAGGGTCGCCACCTCAGACATGGCCCCTACAATAGCCACGATAATCCTGTCATTTTTTGCAATTGCACTTTTACATATATATTTAAAACAAGGTATTTCTTAACTTCCTTGTCCTTGAGCTGCTTCTTGGCACGCCCGAGCTCTTGCTTGGACTGCTCGAGGTTCTGCTTTAGGGTGTCCACTTCCGCAGTCAGTGCGGCGGAGCCAGCAGAGAAGCCTGCATACGCATATTGACTCCTTTTTGTTAGACTCCTGCGAATTTTATTTGATCCTCTATTCGGCTTTTCTTCCCGAACGCCAAACAGAGCATCAGGGGCTACTGTCTATGCGGTAATATTATTTACACATTCTTTACTTACCTCAAAGCCTGTTAAAAGGCTAGCACAAGCTTCAGTCAGCCCGCTCTTGGCGGACTGAACCTTCTGGACCACCGCACTCATAATGGTGCGGTGCTCCTCGTCAATGGAGGCGCCTTTGAGCACCTCCAACAGATTGTCCGGCACCTCCGGTTGGATGGGGTTCACCGGCACGGTGGGCTTGCTCCTCTTGGAAGGAGGTCGCCCGCCGGACTCTGGAACCCTTGAAGGTTCTAGAGTGGTGTCCGGCCTAGGGCCGGAGTTGGAGCCCTAGGGGGTTTTATCCCCTTTACTCCTAGAGTCCGGAAGGTCGCCTTGCGGCGCCTCCAGGACCACCTCCTCCTGGCTTGGAACCTGTTGGGACAATACTTCGGCGTCGTCCGTAGGGCGGGGGGAGGTGGCCGTCGGAAGCGAATTCACATCCAACGAGTCCAGTGAACCGCTCGACGATGCGTCGAGCCGGTCTTTGGGTGGGCTGCATAATCATATTCGACATAAGGGAAAGTTGTGCAATAAAGGAATACTATGAATTACTCTAGTATCCGGATACTTACGATTTCGCCAGGGGCTTGGCCCTGAGCGGCCACTCCTCTCCGCCGTCGTCGGCGTCGGTGGAGTAGTCCGGAGGAAGGGTTTTCCCCTTCTTGGACCCTTCGGCCTCCCCAATAAGGGCGGCCTTCCTTTTCTTCTCTCCCCCCGCTGGAGCGGGAGAGGTCTCTTCTTCGTCCTCCTCGTCTTTAGGGGAGGAATGCGCCTTGGAGCCGTCGGATGATGAACCCGACACCTCCTGGCACCGGGCACTTTTTCGAGTCCCCATGGCCTTCTTCATGGCCTTCTTCTCCAGCACCACATAGGGTGCCGGAACCAGCAGCTTCGCCAAGCGGGCATCGGCTGGGTCTTCGGGAAAAGGAGCCGGACAGTCGATCTGTCCGAACTTCGCCTGCCAAACCTGTCAAAGGTAAGGGAGCTTAGATCCCGCATAGAGTTAAACTATGAATAACTAATACCCTATAAAAGGTACAAACAATTTACCGCGCTAGCGTGACGCTGTGCACTGAATCCGCGATCCTCGGTAGCGGATGCGGGAGCCTCGGCGCCCTTGAAAAGCACCTTCCAGGCATCTTCATACGTTGTGTCGAAGAGCCTGCTCAGAGTTTGGTGCTGCGCCGGGTTGAACTCCCACAGATTGAAGGCCCGTTGTTGACACGGGAGGATCCAGCGGATGAGCATGACCTGGACTACGTTGAAAAGCTTGAGCTGCTTGTCCACCAGGGTTTGGATGCATGTTTGCAGTCCAGTTACCTCTCCCTTGCGGCCCCACGACAGGCCCATCTCTTTCCAGGACGTGAGCCGCGTTGGGGGTCCGGACCAGAACTCGGGGGCTGCGACCCACTCAGGATCGCGCGGCTCGGTGATGTAAAACCACCCCGATTGCCACCCCTTCAGGGTCTCCACAAAGGAGCCCTCGAGCCATAAGGCGTTGGGCATCTTGCCCACCATGGCGCCTCCGCACTCCACCTGGTTGCCGCACACCACCTTCGGCTTGACATTGAAAGTCTTGAGCCATAGGCAGAAATGGGGGCGGATGCAGAGGAAAGCCTCGCACATGACAATAAACGCCGAGATGTTGAGGATGAAGTTCGGGGCTAGATCATGGAAATCCAGACCGTAGTAGAACATGAGTCCCCGGACGAATGGGTGGATAGGAAAGCCCAGTCCGTGGAGGAAGTGGGGAAGGAACACTACCCTCTCATGGGGCCTTGGGGTGGGGAGGAGCTGCCCCTCTTCGGGAAGCCGGTACGCGATGTCGTTAGACAAGTATCCGGCCTTCCTCAGTTTTTTTATGTGTCCCTCCGTGATGGAGGAGACCATCCACTTGCCTCCCGCTCCGAACATGGCTGGAGAAGGTTGAGGTGGGGAGTGCGGACTTGGGCGCTGGAGCTCGAGTGCGTGAAAATGGATAGGCAAAGGAGGAAGAAGGAATAGGTGAAAAGGTGGATCCTTATCCCCTTATATGGGTGGACGCAACTACGTGTCCCCACCAGCCTGGTAAAACTCGCTTATCTCCAAGCGCCGTAATCGATGGCGCGGTTGGGTTACCCATGCCCGTATTGATGAGAATCTCGGAATAAGGGGACACGATCTCTGCTTTAACAAGACATGCCAAGGAAACCGCCTCACATGACGCGCTGAGGTGGGATAATAAAACGATTCGAATAAAGGCTTGGCTGTGGTGCGTCACACTACGAAATACGTCAGCAGATTAGATTTGTGTAAATATTATTCTCTCTATGGCAATATGTGGAAACTTATTTTGTAGAGCCGGACACTATCTTTGTGTTCAAAATCTTCTATGAAGTACTTGGAGGAGGAACCCGCCTTGCAATGCGGAAGACAATCTGCGCGCCGGACTTGTCGTCATTGAAGCCTAGTTCAGGGGCTACTGAGCGAGTCCTGGATTAGGGGGTGTCCGGATGGCCGGACTATACCTTCAGCCGGACTCCTGGACTATGAAGATACAAGATTGAAGACTTCGTCCCGAGTCCGGAAGGGACTTTCCTTGGCGTGGAAGGCAAGCTTGGCGATACGGATATGTAGATCTCCTACCATTGTAACCGACTTTGTGTAACCCTAACCCTCTCCGATGTCTATATAAACCGGAGGGTTTTAGTCCGTAGGACAACATACAGAACAACAATCATACCATAGGCTAGCTTCTAGGGTTTAGCCTCTCCGATCTCGTGGTAGATCTACTCTTGTACTACCCATATCATCAATATTAATCAAGCAGGACGTAGGGTTTTACCTCCATCAAGAGGGCCTGAACCTGGGTAAAACTTTGTGTCCCTTGCCTCCTGTTACCATCCGGCCTAGACACATAGTTCGGGACCCCCTACCCGAGATCCGTCGGTTTTGACACCGACACTGAGCTCGAGCATCCAAAGCCGTCCGCTCTGCAGCCATCCTGACGTCCTCTGCTGCTAGGTTTTCTTTGGCTTGTACTACCTCCTCATGTAACCGTGCCACTTATGCATCTGTTGAGCCTGATCCGCCGGGTTAACCACGGCAGTCAACATGGCTGTCATCCTATCCATGAGATCCATCAGCACCTGAGCCGGCGGGCACGCAGGGCCTCCTGCCCCGGCTGCTGCTGACCCGGTGGTTATCGCTGCCACAGCCGTAGAGTTTTGAACGGGTTGCGTGCCAGTCATGAAGATCCCCGCTCTGCTCAGCGGCTCAAAGGGGTCCGGAATACTGCTGCCATCGGAACAGCCCCCAAGCCCACCATCTTGCTGTTGATACAACGAATCTGTCTCACCCGTGGATGACTCGCCACCAGATTGGACGGCCGTTGGTACGTCTCCAATGTATCTATAATTTTTGATTGTTCCATGCTATATTATATTCTGTTTTGGACATTATTGGGCTTTATTATTCACTTTTATATTATTTTTGGGACTAACCTATTAACCGGAGGCCTAGCCCAGAATTGCTATTTTTTTGCCTATTTTAGGGTTTCGAAGAAAAGGAATATCAAATGGAGTCCAAACGGAATGAAACATTCGGGAACGTGATTTTTGGAACGAACAAGATCCAGGAGACTTGGACCCAACGTCAAGCAACCAACAAGGAAGCCACGAGGTAGGGGCGCGCCTACCCTCCCAGGCACGCCCTCCACCCTCGTGGGCCCCCTGTTGCTCCACCGACGTACTCCTTCCTCCTATATATACCTACGTACCCCCAAACGATCAAATACGGAGCCAAAACCCTAATTCCACCACTGTAACTTTTTGTATCCACGAGATCCCATCTTGGGGCCTGTTCTGGAGCTCCGCCGAAGGGGGCATCGATCACGGAGGGCTTGTACATCAAAACCATAGCCTCTCCGATGATGTGTGAGTAGTTTACCTCAGACCTTCGGGTCCATAGTTATTAGGTAGATGGCTTCTGCTCTCTTTTTGGATCTCAATACAATGTTCCCCCCTCTCTTGTGGAGATCTATTCGATGTAATCTTCTTTTGCGGTGTGTTTGTTGAGACCGATGAATTGTGGGTTTATGATCAAGTTTATCTATCAACAATATTTGAATATTCTCTAAATTCTTTTATGTATGATTTGTTATCTTTGCAAGTCTCTTCGAATTATCAGTTTGGTTTGGCCTACTAGATTGATCTTTCTTGCAATGGGAGAAGTGCTTAGCTTTGGGTTCAATCTTGTGGTGTCCTTTCCCAGTGACAGTAGGGGCAGCAAGGCACGTATTGTCTTGTTGCCATCGAGGATAACAAGATGGGGTTTTCATCGTATTGCATGAGTTTATCCCTCTACATCATGTCATCTTGCTTAAAGCGTTACTCTGTTCTCTTGAACTTAATACTCTACATGCATGCTGGATAGCGGTCCATGTGTGGAGTAATAGTAGTAGATGCACGCAGGAGTCGGTCTACTTATCTCGGACGTGATGCCTATATACATGATCATACCTAGATATTCTCATAAGTATGCTCAATTCTGTCAATTGCTCAACAGTAATTTGTTCACCCACCGTAAAATACTTATGCTCTTGAGAGAAGCCACTAGTGAAACCTATGGCCCCCGGGTCTATCTTCCATCATATTAATCTTCCAACACTTAGTTATTTTCATTATCTTTTATTTTACTTTGCATCTTTATTGTAAAAATACCAAAAAAATTTATCTTATCATATCTATTAGATCTCAATCTCGTAAGTGACCGTGTAGGGATTGACAACCCCTTATCGCATTGGTTGCGAGGATTTATTTGTTTTGTGCAGGTGCGAGGGATTCACGCGTAGCCTCCTACTGGATTGATACCTTGGTTCTCAAAAACTGAGGGAAATACTTATGCTACTTTGCTGCATCACCCTTTCCTCTTCAAGGGAGAACCAACGCAGTGCTCAAGAGGTAGCAAGAAGGATTTCTGGCGCCGTTGCCGGGGAGGTCTACGCAAAAGTCAAGATACCAAGTACCCATCGCAAACCCTTATCTCCTGCATTACATTATTTGCCATTTGCCTCTCGTTTTCCTCTCCCCCACTTCACCCTTGCCATTTTATTCGCCCTCTCTCTCTATCCTCCCTCTCTTTCTCTATTTTGCCTCTTTTTGCCTTTTGCACTTTCTGCTGTTATGTCTGAAATTGGGGAAATTATTGTCAATATGGATAATAATAATATCATGAAAAATTCTGATGCTCCTGCTGAAGAACCCCCTATCTTACATACAAAAAATTCTGTATTGGCAGTGGTAATATTTTTGGAAAAGGAGTTATCCAAGATTTCTTTACTTGTGCCGGTGCTTTACCTTCTATGGGTAGTTCTATCCTTCATAGAACTAGTAGTCTTGCAGACGCTATTGCCATGCTTGTAGTTGAACTTGAAAGACAATTCATGCACATGCACCCTTGCATACAAAGGATTTTCCTAGAATTTTCTAATATTGAGCATTCCTCTATTAAGCGTGCCGCTACTATCTTTTTGGCTCATGAGTTTAGACTCATAATAGAAGAGGCCAAAGAAATCTTTGTGCATTATAGGGTGGACACTTGCCGTCCTCCCATAGAGGCTATCCTTTTTGATCAAGAAGAAATAATGCGTTTTCAATCTCTAGACTATGTTGCTTTCAAAGAAAATCTTAGAAAAAGGTTCCTACCAATGTTTTAGTTGATAGAATTTCTGAACTTAATGATGATTTGGCCATTCGAAATAACAAACTAGGATATTCTCTTGAGTATAGGCTCACAAAGTTCTGTCAAAAGAATGCTTATAATGATGAATTGGTTGTGCAATACGAAGGGCCAAAGGAGGAACCTATACCTCCCAAAGTTGATCTTGGGGACTTTTGTCCCATTAAATTTAGCCCTTTTGATTACTTTTGCTTGCTTCAAAGAAAACTTGCTGCCGAACGTGTAGAATAGGAAATGAGTTTTAATGATCTATCCTACTATTATGGCAATACCTAGATCTATCCTTGCTTTTTATGCCTAGCTAGGGGCGTTAAACGATAGCGCTTGTCGGGAGGCAACCCAATTTAATTTTTATTCCTTGAATTTTTCTCCTGTTTAGTAATAAATAATTTATCTATCCTCTGTTTTGGTTGTGTTTTTGTGTTTAATTAGTGTTTGTGCCAAGTAGAACCGTTGGGAAGACTTGAGGAAAGTCTTGTTAATCTTGCTGTAAAAAACAGAAACTTAAGCACTCACGAGAACTGCTTCCATTTTTATTTCGAAAGTGATATTTAGTTAATTCTTTTTTCAGATGATTAATAGATAAATTCCTCACGTCCAGCAATTTATTTAGAATTTTTGGGTTTCCAGATCTCGCGCTAGCCATAGATTACTACAGACTGTTCTGTTTTTGACAGATTCTGTTTTTCGTGTGTTGTTTGCTTATTTTGATGAATCTATGGCTAGTAAAATAGTTTATAAACCATAGAGAAGTTGGAATACAGTAGGTTTAACACCAATATAAATAAAGAATGAGTTCATTACAGTACCTTGAAGTGGTCTTTTGTTTTCTTTCGCTAACGGAGCTCACGAGATTTTCTACTTTATGTTTTGTGTTGTGAAGTTTTCAAGTTTTGAGTAAGGATTTGATGGATTATGGAACAAGGAGTGGCAAGAGCCTAAGCTTGGGGATTCCCATGGAACCCCCAAGATAATCTAAGGACACCAAAAAGCCAAAGCTTGGGGATGCCCCGAAAGGCATCCCCTCTTTCGTCTACTTCCATCGGTAACTTTACTTGGAGCTATATTTTTATTCACCACATGATATGAGTTTTGCTTGGAGTGTCTTGTATGATTTGAGTCTTTGCCTTTTAGTTTACCACAATCATATTTGCTGTACACACCTTTTGAGAGAGACACACATGATTCAGAAATTATTAGAATACTCTATGTGCTTCACTTATATCTTTTGAGTTATATAGTTTTTGCTCTAGTGCTTCACTTATATCTTTTAGAGTGCGTCGGTGGATTTGTTTTATAGAAACTATTGTTCTCTCATGATTCACTTAGATTATTTTGATAGTCCTACAAAAGAGCATGGTAATTTTCTTATGTTAGGCATTCAAGATTAATAATAAAATTCTCTTATGAGTGTGTTGAATACTATGAGAAGTTTGATACTTGATAATTGTTTTGAGATATGGAGATGGTGATATTATAGTCGAGCTAGTTGAGTAGTTGTGAATTTGGGAAATACTTGTGTTAAAGTTTGTGATTCCCATAGCATGCACGTATGGTGAACCGTTATGTGATGAAGTCGGAGCTTGATTTATTTATTGATTGTCTTCCTTATGAGTGGCGGTCGGGGACGAGCGATGGTATTTTCCTACCAATCTATCCCCCTAGGAGCATGCGCGTAATACTTTGCTTTGATAACTTGTAGATTTTTGCAATAAGTATATGAGTTCTTTGTGACTAATGTTGAGTCCATGGATCATACGCACTCTCACCCTTCCACCATTGCTAGCCTCTCTAATACCGCGCACC
The DNA here is from genome assembly GCF_018294505.1 of Triticum aestivum. Classification (NCBI taxonomy): domain Eukaryota; kingdom Viridiplantae; phylum Streptophyta; class Magnoliopsida; order Poales; family Poaceae; genus Triticum; species Triticum aestivum. Next base: position 93,231,714 of record NC_057797.1, on the reverse strand, counting down.
TTTCGCCGGTATCATACACCCACCATATACCTTCCTCAAAACATCCATCATACCTACCTATCAAGGCATTTCCATAGCCATTCCGAGATATATTGCCATGCAACTTTCCACCGTTTTGTTTACTATGACACGCTCCATCATTGTCATATTGCTTTGCATGATCATGTAGTTGACATTGTATTTGTGGCAATGCCACCGTTCATAATTCTTTCATACATGTCACTCTTGATTCATTGCATATCCCAAAACACCACCGAAGGCATTCACATAGAGTCATATTTTGTTCTAAGTATTGAGTCGTAATTGTTGAGTTGTAAGTAAATAAAAGTGTGATGATCATCATTTTTAGAGCATTGTCCCAAGTGAGGAAAGGATGATGGAGACTATGATTCCCCCACAAGTCGGGATGAGACTCCGGACGAAAAAAATAGGCCAAAGAAGCCAAATAAAAAAGGAGGCCAAAAAAGTCCCAAAATAAAACATTGAGAGAAAAAGAGAGAAGGGACAATGATACTATCCTTTTACCACACTTGTGCTTCAAAGTAGCACCATGATCTTCATGATAGAGAGTCTCCAATGTTATCACTTTCATATACTAGTGGGAATTATTCATTATAGAACTTGTCTTGTATATTCCAATGATGTGCTTACTCAAAATGCCCTAGGTCTTCGTGAGCAAGCGAGTTGGATGCACACCCACTTAGTTCCTTTTGAGCTTTCATATACTTATAGCTCTAGTACATCCGTTGCATGGCAATCCCTACTCACTCACATTGATATCTATTGATGGGCATCTCCATAACCCGTTGATACGCCTAGTTGATGTGAGACTATCTTCCCTTTTTTGTCTCCTCCACAACCACCATTCTATTCCACCTAAAGTGCTATGTCCATGGCTCACGCTCATGTATTGCGTGAAGATTGAAAAAGTTTGAGAACACCAAAAGTATGAAACAGTTGCTTGGCTTGTCTTCGGGGTTGTGCATGATTTAAATACTTTGTGTGGTGAAGATAGAGCATAGCCAGACTATATGATTTTGTAGGGATAACTTTCTTTGGCCATGTTATTTTGAAGAGACATAATTGCTTAGTTAGTATGCTTGAAGTATTATTATTTCTATGTCAACATTGAACTTTTGTCTTGAATCTTTCGGATCTGAATATTCATACCACAATTAAGAAGAATTACATTGAAAATATGCCAAGTAGCATTCCACATCAAAAATTCTGTTTTTATCATTTACCTACTCGAGGATGAGCAGGAATTAAGCTTGGGGATGCTTGATACGTCTCCAACATCTATAATTTTTTATTGTTCCATGCTATATTATATTCTGTTTTGGACATTATTGGGCTTTATTATTCACTTTTATATTATTTTTGGGACTAACCTATTAACCGGAGGCCCAGCCCAGAATTGTTGTTTTTGCCTGTTTTAGGGTTTCGAAGAAAAGGAATATCAAACGGAGTCCAACGGAATGAAACCTTCGGGATGTGATTTTTGGAGCGAACAAGATCCAGGAGACTTGGACCCTACGTCAAGCAACCAACAGGGAAGCCATGAGGTAGGGGGCGCGCCTACCCCCCCAGGCGCGCCCTCCACCCTCATGGGCCCCCTGTTGCTCCACCGACGTACTCCTTCCTCCTATATATACCTACGTACCACCAAACGATCAAATACGGAGCCAAAACCCTAATTCCATCGCCGTAACTTTCTGTATCCACGAGATCCCATCTTGGGGCCTGTACCGAAGCTCCGCCGGAGGGGGCATCGATCACTGAGGGCTTCTACATCAACACCATAGCCTCTCCGTTGATGTGTGAGTAGTTTACCTCAGACCTTCGGGTCCATAGTTATTAGCTAGATGGCTTCTTCTCTCTTTTTGGATCTCAATACAATGTTCTCCCCCTCTCTTGTGGAGATCTATTCGATGTAATCTTCTTTTGCGGTGTGTTTGTTGAGACCGATGAATTGTGGGTTTATGATCAAGTTTATCTATGAACAATATTTGAATCTTCTTTGAATTCTTTTATGTATGATTGGTTATCTTTGCAAGTCTCTTCAAATTATCAGTTTGGTTTGGCCTACTAGATTAATCTTTCTTGCAATGGGAGAAGTGCTTAGCTTTGGGTTCAATCTTCCCAGTGACAGTAGGGGCAGCAAGGCATGTGTTGTATTGTTGCCATCGAGGATAACAAGATGGGGCTTTCATCATATTGCATGACTTTATCCCTCTACATCATGTCATCTTGCTTAAAGCGTTACTCTATTCTCTTGAACTTAATACTCTAGATGCATGCTGGATAGCGGTCGATGTGTGGAGTAATAGTAGTAGATGCATGCAGGAGTCGGTCTACTTGTCTCGGACGTGATGCCTATATACATGATCATACCTAGATATTCTCATAACTATGCTCAATTCTGTCAATTGCTCAACAGTAATTTGTTCACCCACTGTAAAATACTTATGCTCTTGAGAGAAGCCACTAGTGAAACCTATGGCCCCCGGGTCTGTCCTCCATCATATTAATCTTCCAACACTTAGTTATTTTAATTGCCTTTTATTTTACTTTGCATCTTTATCATAAAAATACCAACAATGTTATCTTATCATACCTGTCAGATCTCACTCTCGTAAGTGACCGTGTGGGGATTGACAACCCCTTATCATGTTGGTTGCAAGGATTTATTTGTTTTGTGCAGGTGCGAGGGACTCGCGTGTAGCCTCCTACTGGATTGATACCTTGGTTCTCAAAAACTGAGGGAAATACTTATGCTACTTTGCTGCATCACCCTTTCCTCTTCAAGGGAAAACCAACGCAGTGCTCAAGAGGTAGCAGCCTTCTCATCACCAGACACAGATCTTTCAGAAAATTCCCCTCCATGGATGCATCCCACGAAGGCACGCTTCACGGGCGGCTGAGCCAGGGCGGGTCTCGCATGCTGAGCCGTCTCGACGATGTCGGTGCAGATGTCCGGCTCAGGGCCCGGCTCGCCAATCCAGCTGATGAAGACGTGGATCCCGCCCAAGGGGACCCGGTACCCGTACTCAATTGAGCCGGTGTTGGGGCCCCAACCTGCATCGTCGATGTAGAGCTTGTCGCGATGACTCTTGGTCATTCGGCCCACAGCGTATCCCTTGAGCCCTTCAAGAACTCAAATCCACCGTGCACTGGCCCCACGGTGGGCGCCAACTGTCGTGGAATTGTCACGACAGATGTCCTGGTGAAAGGACTTAATCATGGAGCCATCGCAACTAGGAAGATTAAAGGGGTTAAATGGGACAAAGGACACGTGAGGTATATACTGGTTCGGCCCCTTGCGGTGAAGGTAAAGGCCTAGTCCAGTTGAGATGATATTGCTAGGTTTCGATGACCAAGGAGCGAATACGCTTAACCTGGCTCTCAATCTGTTTTTTCTTGTCCTAAGCCACCGCCGGGTCGTCCCCTTATATACACGGGTTGACGCCCTGCGGCCTATAGAGTCCCGACCGGCTCATACAACGTGTCCGGCTCGGTGACGTATCTTACATGCCTTACATTACAAGTCTATTCATACATGGCAGTTTATACGTACGAGCCTTAAGCCGCCTCTGGGCTTGGGCCTATCATAAGCCTAACAGTGAACCGCCATCTTGTATACTCTTGGGCTTCATTTATGTAAACCTCCATTGTGGTTGACCCGGCTCCTCCTGGGCGGGTCATATCTGGTAGTCATATCCCCAACAAAAGGGTTGTCTGAATTCTCCTACAAGTTGGTGGCTCTGAATTCTGTTTTAGAAGTTTCAGTCCAGCTTGAAAGGGTTGTCTGAATTTAAGCTTGAGAGGTGTTATAAACTGAATGTAGTTCGTCAGCTGGCTTGTTGGTCAGCTGCATTATCTGACTAGTTTTCTACACAATGCAGGCAACCAAAGAGAAGCTGCAACGCCAGATACAGATGATGTAGGCAATAGGAAGTTCATAACCTCAAAAGTTTCTCCACCTCCGACGCAATGACAACAGAAATGAACACCTACTTTTGCCTCCAAACATATAGATAGACATATATAGATTCTAAGAAAAAACTCCAAACTAGGTGAGAGCACATCTGCTAATTTGTAGCAGAAAATAATTGAACTAAAATTTCAGCAACCTAAGACACACATATCCAATGCAAAACCATACATGTGTTCTACAATTCTGATGGCGTTTCGTTCCTTTGGTAAAATGCATGCTCAAGCAATCGAATATGGAACAATCAGTGCAGGTTGGGGCCCGACATCGAGCAGTAATAGATCGCGGCGGAAATGCATCACACGGTGGGCGGGACGAACAGCAGCCTGGGTGGAGCCGACGAGATGGGAGCATCTTGTTCGGGGGGAGGGGGAGGGTTGCTCGATCCATACCTGTCAGCCACCGCCGAAACCGTCATCGTCGTCACCACCGCCAAACCCGTCGTCGTCGCCACCGTGGAGGATATGCCACTACAAAAAAATACACTTCTGTGATGATACGTGTTTGTCACAGTAGGTCGCTTTTTTTGTCATGCATGTACATCCATGACAAATTTATGACAGAATCAAGATAGTCATACCTGTGCTGTCGTAGAAGTGTTCCATGACATTACCAAAATTATCATCACGGAAGTGTCCACTTCCATGACGATAAATCGCGCGTCACAGAAGTGCTTTCGTCAAGGGTGACCGACACGTGGCATCCACCGTAACGGAACGCCGTTAAGCTATCGGGTCGGATTATGGATCCGATAACCCATTAACAGCCCCGACCAATGGGGATTTTCCACGTGTAAAATCATCATTGGCTGGAGGAAACACGTGTCGGCTCATTGTTGGGACAGATGTCAACCACTCATTGGACGGAAGGCGCCTATGATACATCGACACGTGGCACGGCCCAACAGAGGCCCATTCCTGTGAAAAAGCCGGCCCGTTTGACTTGGTCAAAAGCTGGTAGGCTGGCCCATGGAAAGCCTGTTAACAGCCTATTCGAATATAGCCCATTTACAGCCCGCTAACCCAAGGCCCATTATGCCCTATCTGAATTAGGCCCAGTAGCGTCATCTGGGCCATCCAATATGATTCCAGCCCGTTTTCACTTCTGGCCCATGTATGGCCCATGACGTCTTTCGGCCCATATGAGGCCCTATGTAACTCTTGGCCTACTAACGGCCCGTGGTGAAACTGGCCCGTAATGAATAGTGTATCACTTTACACCCATTAACGGCCCGTGGTGAAACTGGCCCGTAATGAACAGTGTATCACTTTATACCCATTAATGGCCCGTTATTCCATTAGGCCGTTTCCAGCCCATGTTATGTTTCGGCCTTCTCAGAGCCCATTTATTCTTGGCCTCATTTCCAGCATTCGTTTACATACGGGCCGATACTGTCATTTTCTGCTTGTGGGCCAAATTCAGCCCGTGGTTACAGTCGGCCCATTTGTGGTCCGTTAATACGTTGGGCCGTTTTCATAGCGTCATCAAATACGGCCTATTAACGATGGCCCGTTATGGTCGGCCCATGAATGGATGATTCCAACTCTAGCCCATTTACGGCCATAATGCGGCCTGTTATTGGCCCATGTTTGGCCATCAATCATACTGCCCGTATAAGGCCCATTGATGATATTCCCCGTAGAAGGCCCACTGTTTCTACGGCCCGTAGAAGGCCCACTGTTTCTACGGCCCGTAGGAGGCCCAGTGTCACTACAGTAAATATTAGCCCATGGTTATTGTGGCCTAGTTTTAAAAAATAGGTTATTGCAGCCACTAGCAAACCGCGGAAAAAGAACTGCAGTGACTAGAAGCAAACAAATAAACAAGATAACAAGGAAATAAATAAGCAAGCAACTTACGCTAGGCTATCACGGCTATCACACATATTACATCCCCTGGGCATCAAAGTTCGCCACCAGTGCAAATAAACGCGCCAACAAAAGAATATACAAAACTGAGAGCACTTCAGAAGGCACTAGGCCTGGCCAGGTCGCCCCCCCCCCAAACAGCTGAAGAAGATGAGTAGACCTCAATTGTGTCAACGATAGATGCATCAACACTAGATTTAAGGCATGATGGTGCGCACGGCAGTCCTCTGACATCTTCATTGCATCTTTGACTTCAAGTCGGAGCTGAGCTGAAGCAAGCCTTTCCGCTTTAAGTCGAGACTGAAGAAGTCGAACTGATTGAGGCAGCGGCTGCACAGAGGTTGTCTCACACCTGCTGGTGAGTAGCTTCAACTCACTATCTTCATCAAGACAGGACGTTGGGGTCATCTCGCTGTCCTCAAGATGGTTTGGCTCACAATCTTCCCTAAAGTTCTGCCTGGCGTAAGAGATACGAGTCTGAAAGAGAAACAAGGAGACACGTAACAGGTTTCACAATTATATAAGCAAATAAATGGATCTGTTCTGCATAAGGAACATGTTTTTACAACTACAATTTGAAACTGGTAGTTGTTGCAAACATCCAATTAGATGTAAACAGCAAAGCAAACAACAGTGGAGTTAATGATGCCTACCCAAATCTATACCAGAACAAAGTTTGAAGGCTTGAGAAGGATGAACTTACATTACATGTTAACACGGGCTGGACAAAGCCCTTCTCCATGTTGATGGAAGGATAACTGAATAAATTCCCCAAAGAAAATTCTTTATAAGCGTTGCCATTATTCTACATTTTGCAAAGAGTAAATATAGATCAAATAATATTGGAAGAAACAGAGGATAATGAAGCTCAGGTGCAGACTGATGATACATAATCAAATAGCAATTAATTAAGTACAGCGTTACAAGGCAAAAGGGAGAGAGGTACTGACAAGAGCAATGCAGAGCCCATTATTGTTTTGAGATCGTATGATCCTTTGAGCAAGGCGATTCATCTGAAATTAGTTTTCATACAAGAGAGAAGGTAAGGCACAAGCAGAAATTTAGGAGTTCAAATTTTGAATTGATATCATAGACAGTACCTGACGCTGGGCTCCCAGTAGTTCTAATAGGGGTTTGGCCACTGGAGTAGGGGTAAAGTGTGGTCCAGTTGGGCCTGTGTTTTCTATGGTTGCTGATCTATCTGATTTAACAGGTATCACTACCTTTTCCAAATACCTAGTTTGTACTCCTTGACGACCTTCACTCACCCTCTTCCTTTTGGACACCTATTATGAAATAACAACATTTGACTGGAAAAACATAGTGTGATGACACATGGAATAGGTACAGAAAATGGATAGGTATGGCATATACTCATATATGATGCTTAAACTAAGCAGATGGTGTAACAAAGTAGAAGTAATGCAAGAGGTCAGAAGCAAAATATGTGCGACCAATACAACTTTGCAAAGTTAGAGCAAGCACCTTGATGGGTGAATAAGATAGGCCATCCTCCACCATGCCAAGTTTGTTAGGCAGTGGATCATTCCGCAATATTCCTCTCGTGCGGCCATTCTCATATTCATTTTGATAATGTTCAGTATCTGACATGCATGAAAACATAAAAACAAGTGAGATTTTCTTTGTAATGCAGAAGTGATTGTAATCCAATACTGCCTCCCTGTAAACCCCTTTGTGCTATCTCTGTAATTCTTTTAAAAGATGCCATGCATGCTGTAATTTGTTGTGTGCATTAATATAATGTGGCCTACTACTCAAAATATGAGAGCTCCAGAAGTGATGAAACTTTGCAGATGATAGCTTCAACATATAGTAAAGAAGAACAAGTCGACCTGACCTGACGGATTCAAAATATACTAAGGGAGAACAACTCGACCTGACCAGTCGACCGCAAGAGAAGAGTATCATCTTAAAGAAGAGCAGTAGAGCAAGCAGATTAAAGATATCACAAGTCTTTTAATACAATGTCGGTTGGCCACCCATGATGAACCAAAGCGCACAAAGAAATACTATTCTTTCCGGTCTCTCCATATGTGGCTCACATGCATTTCGAAACTAAAGTATGAACATTTAGCTAACCAATTAAACATCTCTCAGTTTTACTAATATCAACAATAATATCAGATATGAATTTGTACAACTAAGCTTGTTTAGCTCGATGGGTGGAGCAGTGCTATTACGACACGAACCACGTAGGCTGATTATGGTCATCATAAAATGGGTAAAACATAAGCATGATGAGTACAGTGTTGACCGTGGCAGTGGGATGGCAGATCTAAAGCTGCAAACCGCGCAAAGGGTAGTTAGCAACCGATGTTTGCTTTGAAATAACAACTAAGATTTGGTATGGACAAGAAAGTACGGTCAACAAGTGACAAAGAAATGTAATTATGATGTCTCTCTATATGTCGCGACATGCATTTGGAAACTCAAGTGGGCCTTTAGCTAACCAATTAAATGTGTCGGTTAACTAATATCAGTATCATATCACAATCATATTTGAACAACTGAGCTTTCGAATTCTAAGTGTTGTGTTATTTAGCTTGAAGGGTGGAGTAATGCTAGTATGACAGAAAGCACCTACAGAGATCATAGTAGAGTAGATAAAAGGGGAAAACCCTAAGCATCAAGAGAAAAATCAGGAAAGTGGAACTAGCTGGAGTAGTGGGTGGCGCACATGCTTTTCGAAACGAATATAGGAACATTAGGTGACCAATTAAACGTTCTCTGTTTTAGTGATATGAGATTCATATCAGATTCGTATTTCAACACGTAAGCTTTGGGTTGAGGTCTTGAGGAGCAGTGCTAGCACGACACGAAGCACCTACGATGATGGTAGTGAATATAAAGGGGGAAACTATAAGCTTTACGAGTATAGTGCCCGTGCCATGGCGGATCTGAAGGTGCAAACCGGACAAAGCTACTTCACAACCAATGTTTGCTTTCAACTAGCCACTACAATTTGGTACAGACAAGAAAAGTACAGTAAACAAATTACGATCTATTTTCCGGGTGAGTTCAATAACTTAAGCACGTATGGAAGAGTACCACCTCTCTTGCGACGCCATGTAGGCCTATGCTGATACATTGAGGGTGCTGTAGGTGCGATGGCTGTCAGCGGCGGGGAAGAAGACTTTAGACGGCAGACGGCCGGGTCGGGGGATATATCCTGTTGCCGTGGACGAGGCGGTCATAGGAGCGGCAACGACAAGGTGGACGGCGGCGTCGATGAAGCGAGAGGAGGCGATGAAAGGATGCTGGTCCAGCACCGTGGATGAGAGACGTCCATCTCTTGCAGTGGACGACGGGGTAGGGGTAGCGGCTCCGGCAAGGTGGAGGATGGGGTGGCGGACGGAGGAGGCTGGCCGCAGTGCGGAGGTTGTCGTGCTGCCGACGGTGTATGAATGGGGAAATGGAGGGGAGGGGGGATCTCAAACTTTGGGATGCGGTTCTCTGAAATGGGGGAAAGTTACGAACTTATCCCCCGTTTAAAATTTCGGACATCGCGTTGGTTGAGGATAGGACGGTAATCTCGCATCTCCCAAATATTTGTCGGTAACTATTTCAGGCGAGGAGAGGGTGTTTTGCTGCCCACGGTTGGCACCCACGGTGTATGAACGAGGCTGACAGGTAGGGCGGTTGTGTCACGTCTGATGGAAGTTACACATCTGCCCCTATTTAAAATATAAGCCTACATCGATTTCGGACGAGGAGAGTTTGTTTTTCCGCCCATCGTGTATGAATGGGGAAATGGAGGAAGAGACACATGTCTTTCGGACGAGCTTTAATGAAATGTGTTTTGCCGCCCACGTTTGGCGCCCACCATGTCTGAATGGGCTTAGAGGCTGTCGTGTCACTTCTGATTGAAGTTACTAGTCTACCCCTATCGACAGCAATGTAAATCCTGTCGATAAAGATGTCAAGTGTCAGGGGTAGACAGTAATTTCCGTCTCGCAAACACTTGCTTCGAGCAGCCCACAAATTATAGTGGGTGTTTAGCCGCTTCGTTCAAAACTTGGGAGAATTAGCATTCACGTTTGCCCTGGGACCTGGCAAACTAAATTCAAATCCAATTTGTATTCGATTACGAATATCCACAGATAATTATACGTTTTGTTATTTATTTCTTCAAAACCACAACAAAGATTTATTCCACCTTTATATATGATTATGATTTAGAAATGTCGTGATCTTCGAATTCAGTAGGTTGGATACACTCTGAGTCAAACAGTTATTTCATCCAATACAATATGCTCACACGACAAACAGTTCACCTTATGTCAATCATACAAGTTCTGAGGATTACCTCGCCTAAAAAATTCAGATCATTACAACACATGGACAACATAGGGGGTCTTGCAACATAATCCATTCAGAGACATGACACAACATGCAAGTACAATAATCTAATGAAAATTTGAACTGGTATCTAAAGAAGAACCGGGATTATCTTGGGCTTCAGATAGCAGAAACAGCAGGACCTCCTCCGTCTTCAAATGCAAAATTCTTACTTCCTCCAATTCTTGGGTTGCTTGCATAATGCATGCCGCTAATTCCGTAATTTCCAGCCTCAAGATAAATATTACCTCATTCATGGCAGCCACACCATCTCTTTCTGCCTCTAGTAGAGCTTCAAGCACTATAATATCTGTGCTCAGACTGCTCTTCGGCGGTGTTGCCTCTGAACTGCTACAATCTGGTAACATGGATGGCGCACTGCTTCCACAAATAGATTATGGGGTTGTACATTGTGTCCTAGTGTGAACGGCATCCTGAAAGGTTTCCGCTGGACATCAGTAAGAGATAGTTATCGTATGATCCAGGCAGTAAGCCTGCATGGTAAACGACAGACAAATTATTGCCGAGCATGGCAAACTATATTTAAATGGTTCAAAGCAGCATCAGCCGAAAAGAAATTAAAATGGTAAGATGAAACTAGGGATGTAAGTGGCAAATAAACGAAATCCGCCAGTCCCATCTAGTTAGTTTCTGCTACCTCCCTAGTTCATTTTGCTCAAAAAAAACTCTTTTGAACTATCATACCACTAGTGGACTTTAATCGGGATTAAACCGGACCCAGTTGACATCCCTAGTTGAAAGGGAGTGTACAACCGCTATATTTAAGTTGCCAAGGCATCTAAGCAGTTGAAATAATCTGAGAAAGCACTTAACAGTGTGGCCATATAAACTATGAAGAAAGACATGTGATGAAGTTGAGAGGAAAAGTTAAGGACTCAAATGAAATAGGCATGCATTTCTTTACGATAGTACATCAGGCACTGCTGACATATTGGCCAACTCAGGTATAGCGTAACAACAAATAAGCATTCGAATCAAGCAATACAGCAAAGCAGACAACTGAACTATTTGTAATTTGGTAGGATCACACGTTGAGGGCACAAGCCAAGAAAGCAGCCCACTCTCATTACATTTCACATGTACTAAAACACACTGGCTTACCATATGTTGCTGTGAAGCCTAGCTGCTGTTGCAATGTTCTTTGAAGATATCGTAAGCATCCCGTGGTTGCAAATCTAGTTGTCGTAGTTTATTCTGCACCATCTATTTAGGTAAAATTAATTTTAATCGCATGCACTGGTCCGAATTGATCATCAATGGTTCATCTAAACTAATGAAAGAAGGGTGTGTGCATACACAACAATCCTCCCTCCGATTCTTTTTTACTTTGCGTATAACTTTTTCTCAGTTTTCTCGTATTAGTCTGCGCGTTGCCGATTCCTAGCGCTGGTTTCCTTTTGTGCCCCGCCCCATCTGCCTCTGCCCTAATTAATTGGCAAATTAGTCCAGAAAAATTAAACCAATGCCCTCCTTGGTATGCGGGTCAAGAGTTATGGGCAGAGTAAATAGAATCGGAGGGAGTATATCTGCTTCCCTCTATTTTTATGCTTGTTCGAGGTGCCAGCCCCAAAAGAACAAATATTTTGCTTGATGGGGTTGGCAGCTCCATAATTAATAGAAGCATCAAATTAGTCATGCAACTTGGGAAGATCAAGAACACACAAACAAGTAATGAACAGAGGCTCGGAGCAGTGATGTAATAGCTAGCATCAAAAAATGTAGGGTAAAACGAACAAAAAGCAGCGGAACCACATGCTAGTTTGCTGATGTGTAATTAAGCATAGAGAACATTAAGCAGTCTGATGGAACCAACAGGTGGCATCAGAACAAAAATAAAGCATATTAACTATATGTGCACTGGTATGTAATTTAGCACATGTAACATGTTCACTGCCAGAAGTATGGCCCTACAGGTGCAAGCAGAATAATGCGTCTCATGAAAAACTGAATGATTCCCTGAAGAAATTCAAAGGTGCGGTGCTTATGCTAGGAAAGTGAACGTAGGCGCCGACCGTTGGATAATAGTACCTGATTCTCGGCGGCGTATGGGTATCGTCGTCATACTCTATAGCTAAGGATCGTCGATGGTGCTCGTGTTGCGGTTGAGTTTGGGCCGGCTGTCACCGTCGCTGAAGCGGCTCCAGTGCTACGGTTGCGGCGCCTGTCGACATACAAGAAAGCCCATCTGTGGTAAGTGAACAGTTGCACGATAAAGAGAAAAACCGAAGGAGTACAAATCGAAATAACCTGATGAGGCTGCGACGTCGGTAAAGCAGGGCCGGTGGAGTTGAATATGGCCTCCGTGGAGCGGGTCCGGTGCAGTGGACGAAGGCTTCGGCGGGTGCGTTGTACAGTGCTTTCGGTGAGGCGGATCTGTTGCGGTGGACGAGGGCTTGTATGAAGGGCTTGCGAAGGGGCGGACGAGGGAGTCAGTGAAGGGCCTACGTTGTGGTGGACGAGGGCGCCGGTTGAGCAGATCTGGTGCGGTGGACCATGATGGCGGTCAAGGAGATCTGGAGCGGTGGACAAGCCAGTCGCTGAAGCGGCTCCGGTGAAGTGGTGAGTTGGCAGTTGGGGGTTCCAAGGTGCGGAAGGTAGATCCGGCGGGGTGTGAGGTCCACCGCTGCGGCGGAGGACTAGATTTGGCGGCTTGCCGTGGTTGGGGGGGGGTCAGGGAGGGGAAGGGGAGGGGCTCTGGGGAAGAATGTTGGGGGCAAAGAGGGGAAAACAATGGAGTTACCGAAGCAGCCCTTTTCCGTTCATGTGGCAAGGGTAAAACAGGAATATCGCAGGGCTAAACTTTCGGGCGCGTGATATTTCGATGTGAGCAGGCACCTAAAATTATAAGTATTCTGCTCTCGTATGGCTGACTATGATATCATGGCCGACAATTTGTTTGTTTTGCACGCAAAAAATGTGCAAGTTCTGAAAATCAATGTCTCCAACTCGAAACTTAGATTGTCCATTCAATTCAAATATGGATCATTGAGCTACTACAAGCAAATACCATCATACGATCCAATTCAAATGAAATTCCAAATGTGTTTATCCTAAATATGATGACAAAAGCAAAAATGTGTATGTGTATGAATAAAGTGGATGATTATAAAGTTTGAACATGCCCGTATGTGTATATCTCTAGGTTTGATATATGAATTTGAAATCATGAAATCCCGACTTAAAAAATGTACCTCTGTTTAAATGAATTACAAAAGCTAATGATGGATTCAAATTCCAAAATTCCAATCTTAGGTTTGTAATTTTGGTACATCAAGGTATATCACGCATGTTCAAAAGTATCGTTATCTCATAGTACAAACTGTGAAACAAATTGACCAACCATGAGTGCACAATATCTCAATTACGCTAAAGTCCCTCAAATATAGACACCTCACTCTTTATCTGAAGTCACCCCCCCACCACACACACACACACAGAGAGAGAAAGAGAGAGAGAAGTTGTTCTCTCCCCCAAACACCAACACACGAGCACATTAACACCCCTCTCTCTTGTAAAGTCTGGACCCCAACATAGGTCTCTATCACTTTGTCTCTCGGGCATGCACACATCTCTTCCCTCACTCTCTAGGTCTCTCGCTATCTCTCTTACCCAAGCACACGCACTATGTAGAGTGTATAATTCCCATACACACAAAACGTCGCCCCCAAACGTCTATCTCCCTAGTTATGTGGTTCTCGCGCACTCACCTCACACACCACCCCCACTGCAAACAAGCACACTTTGTCTCCTTGTGCACCACTCTCCTCTTTCTATCTCTCCCACATGCGGACCCGCCCCAGCTCCTTCCCTGTATACATATATGTCGTGACTCTTTGCATAGCTCCCTAATGTATAATCATTCTCGATTTCACACATTGTTCTCTACACCATCTATTCTAGCTCTCTCATGAAGTCCCTATCACACACACGATGACTCGCTTCCCTTGCGTCTCCGTTCATAGGCCAATTTCAGACAACATCAACATTGTCTCCCTATCTATACGCCATTTATGGACACAAACGACCCCTCTCGCCCCTCTCTTCCTCTCTCTCTCTCTCTCTCTCTCTCTCTAGCGCTAGCTCTCTCTTTCTCTCGCTCTCACACCCCTCTCCCCAACACATACTCGATGTCTCTTCCAAATAGTCTGCTCCCCCCGCCCGCACCCGTGCTATCTCGGTACTACACATGTCACACCATTCCCCCATCCCTTATACTAGGTTTACATCATCAGTGGTCTCTCTACTCCACATACACTCGCTCCCTCTCACACACAAACGCGTGGACAAACACACACAGACACGCACAAACACCCATTTACCTGGATCCTCATCTCTCCTCATGTCTGCATGTGTATCTCACACACTCACTCTCTAATTATGTATATGTGTCTCCACGTTACACAACACAAAGCCCCATGTACATGTCTCTCTCTATCCTCCACACACATAGACACAAAGAATATGTTATCACTGCCTCAGTCTCTAACATATCACACACGCACACACACACACACACACACTCTCTATCTCTCTCTCTCTCGCACGCAAACACGCTCAACAAGGGTTTCCCCGTGAATAACTTACCGTCTATTCATGAACAGTCATGGCAGTACGGCGAGCACGAGACGTGAAAAAGAATAAATCTACACGTGCTTAGACCACCTAGTATGACTACTAGGACTAGAGCAAGCCAAAAAGCACGCCGCCGTCACCCCCTCCTTGTCGGCGACGGGAAAATCTTCATTTTACATAGTCGAGAAGTCATTGTGCTAAGGGCCCACATGCCGAGGCGTTGAATAGAATGTAGATGCTAGTTTACGGAAGCAAGTATCGATAATACGTTTGTATCTCCATACTTATATTTCTTCTCTTATAAAAAACTGAGTTGGTGATGATGGTACGTGTGCCATCTTGCAATATAGACCGTCCGATCTATATCTGATGGATGGAAATTAAACTAAAATATACCCGCACCCCTCTCCACATTTGCAGACAAGGCCTTCCCTCGTTCATCCTTATCTCCAACAAACCTCATTGTTGAGCAATTAAGAAAGGAAGCCTCTCGAACAAACTGGACTGGTGGCCGCTGCCGGCGTCATCAATCCCCATGCCTCCGCTCAGTTCGACCACCAACCACCACCACACCACACCCCACTCCTTTTCACCTTAACTCATATTTCTCGAGATATCATTAGTTTTTACACATGGGATTACTCCCGCAAGGGTCAATCACAACAAGTGTTTTATAAAAAAATGCATCTTGATGTTTCGTGCAATGCACGGATCTTGCTAGTACTCCTACACAAGACTAAGTTGGTGATGCTGGTGTGTCTGCCATCCATCGTTTCTGACCATTAGATCTACATCTAACGATTGTGAGGTAAGTTGTTGCCTTTTCTCACCAACATCCCACTTGTCTACCAATTTGCAGAAAAACTCATAATTAGTATCTTAAAACCAACCACATCCCTCCCTGACCTCACCAAAACAGCCCAAGGAATATATCTCTTGTGACATATGTATATCAAAATTAGAGTGTTTTGTACCAAGTTTGTGAATAAGTATTATTCTAATTATGATTCGTTACAACGGACATGAACATTGCTAGTATTTCCAACCATGCATTTCATTTCGTAGTATTCCGTAGTTTCGAGTTTTCCATCAAGATATTAGTCACTCATGGTTGATATTTACTTTCAATCATGTACACATATGCACTATGTAACTAGCCTTGCTTATTGGCTTCCAAAGCTTAACTTTCGCTCCTACTTACAATATGTAGAGTATTTGACAAAAAACTACCACTTTCAACTAGTCCTAGGAGGAAACTATTGTACAAAAAATAGCAAAAACATACCCAAAATTTCTTAATCCACGCCAAAAACTACCTAGTACTCCTACCGATTAGGTTTGTTTAAACCCATTTATGACAGGGTTGGCCCACATGTCTGTGCTGACGAGGCAGCTTAAACCAACACATTTTGTTTGACCGTTGACACGAGGGACCCACATCTGACCTTCTATCATGTTATTCCCCCTCAAATCATTATTTTTCCTGAACATTACCTCAAATAGTACTGATGCGTGTTCGTCGGTGGCGCCGGTGATGAGCGAGTTGGCCGCCTCTCCGCCGGACGGGCCGGACGCCGCGCTGGCCTCCGCACGGGTTGGCAGGCTGGCCCGAGCGTGACTCACGAGCGAGCAAGCCGCCGCACTGGCCTTCGCTCGAGCCAGATGGCTGGCCTTAGCGCGGCGCGCGCGAGCAAGCCGTCGCGCTGCCTTGCCAATCTAGCTAGCAAACCTTGCAGACAAGCAGCTGGACGCAGCTATCTTGGCTAGCCAGCGGCCGCGAGCACAGGACAGAGCTGGCATCCGGGCTGCCGCAACATGGGCTCCGCACCTCCGGCGGTTTTGACCTTGCCTTCTATCGGCGGTGGTAGTTGCGTCCCAAGGTCGAGGATGACTAGGTGGACGGGCCGGAGGTAGGAGGTCACTCGAGGATTTTTGTTGGTAAGAGCATGTACAATGGTTGATAAGGTAGTCTTATCTTAAGTCTGCCATGTATGCAAGTGGTAGTAGTTTCTTGGCATTTTAGTGGTTTCTTGCATTATTAGAGCAAGTACAATAGAGCTGAGTCAGTGGGCTATAAGAAATAAACTACTACTACATGTTGGCTATAAGATGGGCTGTAGATGACATGGCACTGGCTTATAGCCAGCAGCTGGCTATACTATTAACCATGCTCTTAGGGGTTTCTTGTAAGGAACAATGTACGTACTACTAGCGACAAAATGCGATTCTAGTTGCGTTGTACTCCAACGAGTACTACTAGTGGTCGTGGGAGTGTATACCTCGTTTTGTGGGTTCGATCCCGGCCGAACGCACGGCGGCCTTTTAAAAAAAAATAGTACTACTACACTTCGCTGCGAGCCAATATTTTACATGGGTAGTTTGAGTTTTGAAGTCAAACGGACGTGCGGCCCCACAATCGGGGTGCACTGGACAGCCTAGCCACGTGAACGGGTTTTCCTTCCTAGCATCCCGTGGCTCGCGTGCTCGCCCTAGCCGCACCTCGCTTGCAGCTTCCAACTAGTAGCATACTTAAACTAGCGCCTCCCAATTAAGCCCGAGGAGCCAGAAAAGCCTGGTGGGGCATTGGGAACTGTGCAATATCGCTCTATACGTAAAGTGCTCTACTACTACTCTGTAGCTTGTGGCGTTGCATGCATGGACTTCACTCCATTATCGGCTTTACTATAAAAGAAATTCCTCTTACCGTGTTTTTTTGAAATGGAGGCAAAAGCTTTGCTTCATCTCATTCATAAAGAAGGAACTACTAACAAAGTTCGACGAGATCCATTACACCTCCACAAATGGAAGCGAAAAGCCTAGTCTCGCTGTATCAAATAACTCAAATGTTCTGCCTGCGCAGTAACCGTCGCTGATAAACAGGATGCTAGTGTGTGCGTGAGAGGAGCGACTGAGTAGGCCAGCTACGTGAGAGGAGCGGCTGAATAGAGCACCGAGAGTACCCACTAGGCCACTACGCAAGTGTACTTCCCCTGCATTGATAGTACAGCGATGGTTCTAGAGAACAGTAATACCCTCCACTTCCAACTATAGCTCCTTGGCCCTGAGATTCAAGAGTTCAAAACTGGTGCACTATACTAGACTAGACTAGAAGTACAATACATCGCACTGCTAGTTGAGAAAAGTAGTACTAGTACTGCTACAGTACAAGTACGTACTCCTCCGTCACATAATGTAAGACGTTTTTTGACACTAGTTGGCGTGTACAAAAAATGGCAAAAACATAGCCAAAATTTCTTAATCCACGCCAAAAACTACTACCTAGTACCCAAAATTTCTTACTAGTGCTATTATTTACAGTATAATGCAATCCCATAACATTCCATAATCCCTTTCTTTCAAAAAAATCACTTCTGGAGAGAAGATTGCTATCTCCACGCGAGCTTCTCATAGGCCAGCGCCACCGCATGCAGTCATGTGTGAGAGAGGGAGACATCCATGCAGCATGCAGAGAGAGGAGAACGCGGGCAGACAACCAATGGGCTGCATGGGACATTTATAGCTGCTAACTCCTCCCATCCATGCGCCAGTGGTATTTCCGTCCAGAAAGCATGCAGCGAGCCCCTTCCTTGGTATCCGGGTCTGCTCTTATGCGCATAGTAAAAAGAATCGGAGGGAGTACTAGTAGTAAATAATAGCCTCACCCCTTCGCTGAGGAACTATCTACAGTTGGAAGGGACGAGGCCCTGCGGTTACTACAATCTTATCTCCTCCTCGCCAGTTCCCCTCCCCCCGAAGAGAAGGTAGTTCGTCACTGCTCCCATGGATTCGCCTGGCAGTTCTCCTCCTCGTCGGGGCTGGGAGACCTTGGACGACGATCCTGTGGGAGAAATCGCACACTGCTTCGACGTCCTCACCGCCGCAAGACTCGATGCTTCCTGCACCAACTTTTTCAAGACGCTGCTTAAACATGCCATGCTTGTTGGTCTTCCATGCATCCTCGAGGAGAAGGTTCTTCTATGGGACAATCCTTCGAACAGTCCACCGCTCCCTGGCCATGGTTGCACGTTGACTCCGCTAGAGTTGCCGACGTTGAGAAGTAGTTGGATTTTGTCCGATGAGCAGGTCAGTAATGGAGTTTGATCATGTAGTACATAGTTATTCCATTTCCATCCCATAATTTCTCCGCTGCCCACCGTCTTATATATAGGTCTGGGTCGGTGCCAACGAAGATTGGCTTGCATACCTCTGGCCGGATACCACCATCATTTTGCACAACATCCACAGCAGTGCGGCCGTTCCGGTAGACCCCTTCTCCACCATTGGGATCGGCCTTCTGGACTGGCTGGGCAAGAATACGTATGATGATGCCTACATGAGATTGAAGAAGATAGCCATTGCGGACCCGCCGACAAAGCGACGCGGCTACGACGATTACTATCTCATCGCGGTGTTGGACATAAGGATTGCCATCAATGCAGGAGGCAGTAACGGCAGAGGCTGGCGCATGTTGGCGGCGGCAGATTTGTACCCCTACACGTTCGAAGACACCGTGCGCCATCTAGGCAGCATCTTCGCGGTGACAAGCCAGGGGACTTGTTTCATCTGGTTGACATCCTACGGTATGGGAGATTACAAACGTAATGCACAAACCATCATTTGCATCCCTAACGGTACTCCATTATTTTGCAGGGACCAGTCATCCCCCAATCAAAATAAGATCGCCGATCCTGGATGTGCATTTGCATCCGCGATTCGGTCTAACCTGGAACCTTGTAGCTAACTTTGGCATATTGGGATCAACTATCTTAGTAGTCGTTACCCATGGTACCACTGATGTGCAACATGGTCACATAATCTACCACGATCGGACCGTCACCATCTACCCAGGTATTCCATTTTTTAACCCTCTCGCCTTCTCTTTCATTGTTGTACTAGTAGTATACTTTGTAGTACTAGTAGGAGTACTTTTTACCTTGGAGGACGCGTATAGCTAGCAAGGCCCTTGAAGACTTGAACCCACTAGCTGCCATCATTTTTGTTTTTCCATGTCTTACTATCTCATCCATGTAGCCAAGAGTGGCTATATATAATAAGCCAGTTATTTTACTTCCTCTATACCGGAGTAGTACTATTTGCTGTATAGTATTACTGACCGCCACATTTGAGCACCACATTATTATGCATGGACCTTGACTATGTACGTCACCATGTGTCCAGATCTGGGATGCCGCGTGTACCAGATGAACGGCGCCGAGTTCAACCCCCGTGATGCTACGTGGGTGCCGAGGAACACTCTTGGAGAGTACTCTCTTTTCATCGGGGACAACTACCCCATTGTGAAGTGGATGCCACCTTCCGTGCACGACATGGAAGGCCTGCCGTTCATGAAGCATGGTTGTGTCTTCAGTGCGCACCGCCGGATGAATGACATGATGGGACACGCTATCCCTGATTTATGCCGCTTCAGCTTGGATGAGTCTCCATCGTGTGGAACCGGACTAGAAAGCTGCGACAATGATTCTCGTTGCCCACCGCTATGGATCACGCCATCCATGAAGAACACCTGGTACTGGAAGCTGGAGGAGGACATGTAGCCCATCTATAACGTGTATGTGGAGTACGGTAATTGTGGACGGTATCACTGTGAATATATGTAGACTAGTCGTGCACAAATTTATCACATGAGTTGGAGATGAACTTGTGTGGCATACTGGCATTTGTCCTTTAGAATTTATGACTATTAAATGTGTTATGTGTACGTGCAACTTGTGTGGTTGTTGCACGGGCTCCAACATGCTCTTTGAGAAAAAAAGGTGGCACAACTTTGGATATACGTGACGTGGCGGCATCATACAGTAGCATCGTTCACTATAGTTGTACTAGTACACTCCTACTAGGACGACAACTCCTATAAAACCTTGCGCTTGGCTCTTTGCCTCTTCGGGAGGTTCAACCGTTTGTACTCGTGTGAACCTTGCACTTGGCTCTTCGCCTCTTCGGAAGGTCCAACAATGATGATACTACAGTACAATATGCTTCTGGCAATCTGACACCGATTGAACTGCTGCACGTCCACCGCGAGGGCGAGGGAGAGGGAGAGGGAGAGGGAGAGGGCGCTGTAGTCAAAACCCTCTCCTCGTCCTGCGAACCACCGCGCGCGTGGGAGAGGGAGAGGCGTAGTAAGCAAGCTTCTCCTCGTTCGGCAAGTTGACGGGACACATCAAAGCAGTACTAGTACTAGTAGTAGTAGTCCATACTGTGTCCTTTCCGATTAATATGGCTTAATTTGAAACGACAAAATACACTGGCGGTCAACGTATGTAACAGTACGCTCTTTACGGTCACTATATATAGTTTTGCGGCGATTATGCGATCACTAGCTCATCGTAGAGCACCGTATTGCACCCTACTGACCGGCCACGTAGTCGACGTGGCACTTTGTTGACTGGTTAAATTGTCACCTGGTTTCTGGGTCCTACCTGTCAGTTGGCAGAGCAAAGAAATCAGTTAAACAAAACTTTACGCAGGTGCGACACGAGTCCAACCCTTGCGCGCGAACCGCCCTGGCTGTGTATGTGAGTGCATGCACGTGTCCTCCCTCGGTCTTCCAACAAAGAGTGTACTACATGATGTACATCTACACTTCCAATGTGTTTAGCCTTTAAGCTAAATCGATATTGATTGACTAATGCACCAACTTGTGCTATAGGTATAGGCTACATGTCTATCCTTAATTACAGCATGCAACGGCCTTCATTTAATCTTCTTATCTCAATGGTCGCATGCACACATAAGTCTGCTACTTTTGGGCGTTAATTATGCCCTGGTCAATGTGTAAATCTCTAAATGTACAGTCTTTCACGAACGTAGGGAGTAGGTTGAGCACTTGAGCGTGAGCGTGTGTGTTGCGTCATGTGCTGTGTGCCCTATGGGTGCGTGAGTGTTGCGTGCATCCATGTGTACATGTGAGTGTTGCATGTTGCATGCATGCATGCATGCATGGGGCTCACTCCCTCCCATTGACATGTCCATTTGGCTGTAGATTTCAACAAGTGACTAGGTACGGAGAAAAATGAGTGAAGTGAGCGTAGAGGCATGGGGATATTGTAGAAAGGAAGTCCTCGTGATCCATTTATTCCCCATCTCGGTCAGAGAGAACTATTCAACTAGTCTTCGCAGTGAAGTGACAATACACACTTCAGCAGATGGGACACGTAATTAATAAGCTAAACTAGCGTGTTGGTGTTACTAAATCAGTCGGTTATGTTTAGTAGTCTCAAGTCATTGAAAGCATGCACAACCCACATATCTTATTGGTTGATATGCCACAAAACAAAAAACGAGAAGGGAGTTAATGTACGGTGCCTAAGTGTTTTGGGCTTATTTGGTTTTCGTAAGGTGACTTACACACCTAGACGGAGGGAGTAGTAGAATTGAGATTGAATGCACTTTCTTCCCCGTCTTCCACTCTTCTTCCTCCTCTCTTCTTCTTCCTCCTCTCTTCCCCATCGTCAGCCGCACATCATTTACCCCCACTCACTGCTCGCCCGACCGCGCCATCTTCCTTGGTAGCTCGCGCGTACCATATCCCCCCGCTCACTACTCGGCCACATGAGGAGAAGCTTCGTCGCCCGCCCGCCCGAATCCACTTCCCCGCTGGCTCGCAGGCACCGAAAACCCCAATGGCAGAACCGACTGACACGCAGAGCCGCGATTGGAATTCCCGCCCTGATGTTCTCTTGGAGAAGATCTGTAGTCATATGGACCTACTCAGCACCGTCCGTCTGGCCGCATGCTCGGTGTCTTTGTACCATCTAATCGTATGCAACCGGCCGGCTCTTTTCAGGACACCCTGCTTGCTGATGCCTGATCCTCGCAGGTGGCCCAGACACCGACTTGACGATCCTACGGAGGTTGCCGTGGTGCCCCTCGACATGCTACCACTACCCGTCCACCTGTCCTTCATGCGCGGCCACTACTGGGTGGGCATGAGGGCCAACTGGATCGTCCTCATCCACCACACCGGTAGTCCGTGGCGTCTCATGGATATCTACACCCAGCGAGAGATCACCCTTCCATCGTTGGATACCGCCGCCATCGAGCCTCGCGGACCGCCGGACACTCCTGCCTACTACGCACGAGACGCGTCAAGCTTTTGGCTCAACCTCTGTTTGCATAAAGTTGTAATCTGCGAAGTGCCCACACCATCAGAAGACTACATGGATTACAAGCTCATTGCCTTGTTCAACAAGGGATTAGTCTATCTGGATTCTGGTCGCCATACATGGTTATGGCTCATCATCAATCCTATTGAGGAAACATTTCTGTCTAATGCTATAGTGCATGATGGCATCGTTTACGTGGGCGACGCACAGATTGGCAACCTATATTGGTGGAATCTATCGTCGTGTAATTGTTCTATCTCATCTCATCTTTACCTTATGAATACGACTGCCTGTTCATTTGTTACAAATTTAGAATGCATAGCATGTCGATAACCACATCATTGCTATATGTTCCTCTCATTTCCTAGATTTTTATGACCACACATGTTATTGTTACAGTTGATATGAGAACAATTGGCATCTAATGATTGTTAGAATACATATTATGAGCATAACATCATGATTGCTATATGTTACTCTCGTTTACAAGATTTTTATAACAACACATGTTATTGCTTATAGTTCATATGAGAACAGTAGTAGTAAGTGCTATGGTAGAATATGAGTAGGCGTTGTCATAGCTGTTTTCCTCTCAATGTTACATGATGTTTGAACCATGACATATTGCTAGAATATGAAAGCCATTGGCTTATTTTTTTTAACTTGGGGTACGATTATGACCACGACATTGCAATTCTCTGTCTATGATATGTGTCACTGTTATAATAATCTTAATTCCACACATACTCTGAACATGATTGTTTATTTTTGTCCTTTTTGTCTCCAATTTGAATTGTTGAAGCAGACGCAAATGCGCTGGCCTTCATGATTCTAGGACCTAGAATCATACCAGCCGATGGGTGGTGGTTTATCGCTCGTTCAGCTGACGGCGGTCATTTGATGCTCATTCGCACGTACCAAATTGACCAAACCATTACATCAAACCACATGCAGTATAATGCGTGGGGCATTCGTGACATTGATGGCTATGGCTGCTTCATGTTCGAGAAAGATCCCAGCTCCGTTGGGCCAGGCGTATTCAACTGGAGGCGGGTTTACAGCCTCGGCAACCACTCCTTGTTCCTCAGGCTCAATTATCCGATCATCCAACCAATCATCGATCATATCACCGCCGATGATTACTGTGCTATGCAACTTCCATTCGCGAGGGGGGGGGGCTATGTTTACACATCATACCATGGGTTTCATGAATCACCATATCCAGAGATTCGTCGACACAGCTTGTTGCCAGATAATCTTCAGTGTGTGAAAGGCATCAAGCTTCCATGCGATGGATGGCTTTTGCAAACCCGACATGCGGTGATGTGGTTCATGCCAACAGCAAATATGCACAACTTGATTCGTGTTGATATCTAGACTGAGCCATGTATTCTGCTGCTGTAGCACGACCCTCTTTTGTTGGATATTATGTATTGTTGTTAGTTTGAAGCACTCCTCTGATTTGAAGGATAGATACCTTCCTAGGATCAAGTGCATCCTAACTCACCTGCGTAGGATGTACTGATAATGATGATGGAGATGCTGTGCAGAAGCCATATATATATCAGTTAGGCTTCAAGTGCGTACTTGTTACTTAAACCTATGTATAAATCGTGACACTAAATACGACTAGTAAGTAGTACAGTAGCAGTACTAGTATATGTCGGTCAAATTATTCATCATGTCCACACATTGAATTGACGTGACAACATGTTGAGCGTGAGGTGACACAAGAATCCCGGTGGTGTGTTCGGGTATTCTAGACTTCAGATTTGGAGTGCCACTTATCTGTCGAAATCTTTCATCGTTCACTTAAAACAGTCCATTGATCATACATTGAGTACCATATAACTGGAGTTACCGATGCAAGTCGAAGAAGGATTGGCCCGTGCTGCCGGCTGGCGTCAAGTTCGATCCCACGGATCAGGAGCTGATCGAGCACCTTGAGGCCAAAGTGAGTGCTGACAACGTGAGATTTCAGTCTCTCATTGATTTGTTCATACCAACCATCGACAGCGAGCACGGCATATGTTACACCCAACTTGAGAGACTTCCAGGTAAGACACCGATCGGCCGTCTACTTGCACAAACATATTCCTTTTGTTTATGGCTCTATTTTTCTTTTTAGACGCAGACCTGGTGAAGCAATTACAATTTGACAGTTAATAAAAAGTGAAACAAGTGACTGCAACATGCCAAAGATGTTATGAAAATGCCAACTAGGTACACTGAAACCTGTATTCCACAATACTGCAGGTATCACACTGAGTGGCCTAAGGAAGCATTTCTTCCAGCGCAATTCCAGGGCGTTCAAAAGGGACGCGTGGACGCATCGCAAGATACAGTCGGAGTGTGGCATGCACGCGATGTGGCACAAGACCGACAATACCTTGCCGGTGATGGTCAACGGCCGGCAGACGGGCAACAAAAAAGGTTCTGGTGCTGCACACCAACAAGAACTTCGACCAGCAAAGGACCAACTGGGTGATGCACCAGTACCACCTCGGGGACCTGGAGCAAGAGAAGGAGCAGGAGCTGGTCCTCTGCAAGATTTTCTACCAGACGAACACTAGGGCCAGGAGTAAAAAGATTATAAGTTAGTTTGGTATTGGTAGTTGTACTACCTTGTTGTCCGCAAGTTGGTATTGTTGTTAACGGTCTTTTGGTATGAACTTGCATTTGCTTCCAAACATCATGCCGAGGGTCGATGTGGATATAAAGCTGAATCATTTGTTTCAAAACGAATTTTTAGGCACCTGATTTTTATTTGATGGGTAGCATAAGCACCTGCCGTTCGTATTCCCAGTTCTCCGATTTTTTCTAAACAAGTGCATGCACTTATTATCACGATAAAAAAACAATATCCATGCTACATCCCAGTTATCAGTCTGTACTTGCAGAATTCTCTCGTCTATTGAGCACGTATATTGTTTTTTCAGGTCGAGCAAGTTTCAACCGGGCTGTAGATTGCCCAGGGTTGTTTTGTTTTTAACAGGCCCAGCCCATGACGACAACCGGGCACAAAGATCCAGCAGGTATCTACTGGCCTCTGGCCCACCAGCGTTAGTTATATTTTGTCTTACAACATCCGCAGGTAATTTTTTTTACTGAATCAAACACACAACCCAGTTCTATTTTCCTCTTGAAACGCATGTCCTACATCCGTTTTCTAATCCCTACCTATAGTTTTACTACTTCATATACACGTATCATTATATTGAAAACACATAAAATTCCCTTTTCATATTTACATCCTTATTTTTGTTGTTTTTTCCCACCCAACGCTTATTTTTTACCACTGGTTTTCCCTTAAACCCACTAAATTGTCCCACGTCTTATTTGCTTACAAAAACAAAACGATTTTTTTGGCAAATCAATAAGTTCTTAAAAAAAATTTATCATTTCGGGATTACAACAGTTCGGACTCCACCGAAATATGCAAAATAAGGTTGGACTTTTTGACTGTGGTCCTGGGCAGAAAATGGGCTGTAATAAATTACTTAAGAATTAACAAGTGGGCTGCAAATTATAAAAAAATAGCAAATGGGCTTTATGTTGTCTGCCACAGATTTGGAGGCTGACTTGTGGGCCTACTAAGTTCATGCGTATACAAGGTTTCTCAAAAAAGAAACTTAGTCAACAATCGACTCTACCAGCGTCAGACCACTAGATGTCAATCTAACGACAATCGTGCTTCTTCAGCCTCTGATCTTCCTGCCCCAGCCACCCAAACCAGTGCCGTCGGAACCGCCCGCTCCCGCCTCCCGTGGCCGGCAGTGCTGCCGGGAAGGCCTCACGGCCCCATCATACTCGCATCCCTGGCCTGTATATCCCTCTACTCACCCACACCTCCTGTTATTTTCCGGCGACGGCAGCCGAACCAGTCAACCCTCATACTCTCCACCGCGTGTGCAGCCACTGCCGTGTCTTCCCCAGCTCCGTGTCATTCCCTTCGTAGGCCTCACCGCCGTCCACCGCCCTGGTGCTCTCGGTGCGGCGTGGTCAACGATGTCCATCCAACGGTCGTAGTGCTTCTTCAACCTCTGGTATTCTTGCCCCAGCCGCCCAAAGCAGCGCCGGTCGTGCCGCATGCTCCTGACTCCCGTGGCCAGCTGCGCTGCCGCGGAGGCCTCACCGTCCCCATACTACTCCCACCGCTGGCCAGGCCATCCCTCCACTCACCCACTCCCCCTGTTATTCTGCGGCGACGGCAGCCTCACACCGTAGCCGAACCCATGAACCCTCGTACTCCTCTCCGCGTGGGCATCCACTGCCGCGTCTTCCCTGGCTCCGCGTCGTCCCCTTCCTAGGCCTCGACGTCGTCCACCGCCATGGTGCTCTCGGCGCGGCGTGGTCAATGTGGTCAACGACCGACTTCCATTGGAAGAGTACTATATGTGGAGAGGCTGACAGCTGGGTCCACGACAGCCGCAAGGAAGTGCCTCCTTATTACGCGCAAAATAATTATTCCTCCACCTGACAGCAGGGACCCACCGGACGGGCCACCAGTATTTTGTGGAAAAAACGTTCCCCCCTGACTGCTGGGACCCATCGGACGGGCCACCGTATTTCGTGAAAAAAAGGTTTGCCCCTGACTGCTGGGACCCACCGGGCGGACCATAGTATTTCGCAAAAAAAAGTTCCCCCCCCCCCGCTGTCATCTCGGACCCACCTCCTTATTACGCATAGAAAAATGAATACTCCCCCTGCTAGCTGGGACCCAACCTGGTGGGAGGCTGACTTGTGGGCCTACTACGTTGACAAGGATGGAGGGCATTGTCAACTTAGTCAATATGAACGATTCTAGCTCTAGTGACCGTACGATGTCCATCCAACAGCCGTAGTGCTTCTTCAACCTCTGGTCTTCTTGCTCCAGCCACCCAAAGCTGCGCCGGTTGTGCCGCGTGCTCCTGCCTCTCGTGGCCGGATGTGATGCCGCGGAGGCCTCACCGCCCCTACTACTCCCACCGCTGGCCCATGCTATCCCTCTACTCACCCACACCCCATGTTATTCTGCGGCGACGACAGCCTCACGCCGCAGCCGAACTAGTGAACCCTCGTACCACTCTTCGCATGGGCATCCACTGCCGCGTCTTCCCCGGCTCCGCATCGTCCACTTCCTAGGCCTTGCCGTCATCCACCGCCTTGGTGCTCTCGGCGCGACGTGGTCAATGACCGACTTCCATCGGAAGAGTACTGTACGTGGAGAGGCTGACAGCTGGGTCCACGGCCACAGCCCAGTTTTTTTGTGATTTGCCAAGTAAGTCGCCTTGTTAGGCCTGTTGGGCTGCGAATCTTTCAAGACGAGGAGAGCTTCATTCGGCTGGCCGAGAAAATGGCCCATCAATAATTAGAAATGGGCTGTACATTTTTAGAACACATCAAACCGGCAATTAGTTTAAAATATCTTTTTTTCATTTCGAGATTTTAGATTACATTAATATTTATGCGTGGAGAATTTGTTGGATTTTATATTGATATACATTTATTTTTAAAATCAGTTTGAATGTGAGTCGAAATTTCGGGATTAAAAATAGTTCGGACCGCACCGAAATATGCAAAAATTCGTTAATTTTTTAACCGTGGCCACAATATGGGCTGTAATGCTAACAAAAAGAATATGGGCTCCAAAAAAACCTTAAGAATTAGCAAATGGGCTGTAAATTATTAGAAATAATGGCAGATGGGTTGTATGCTGCTTTCCGCAGATTTGAGGCTTTCCTAAAAAAAGGTTGACGCACAAGCAATGACTGTTGGATGGCCATCCAACGGTCGTCGTGCTTCTTCAATCTCTGCTCTTCCTGCTCCAGTCGCTCAAACAAGCGCCGCCGGGACTGCCTGCTCCCTCCTCCCCGCGGCCGGCTCTACTGCCACGCAGGCCTCACCGCCCCACCATACTCCCATTGCTGGCCTAGCCATCCCTCTACTCACCCACACCTGCTGTTATTCTCCGGCGACGGCAGACGAACCAGTAAACCCTCGTACAGTCGTACTCCCCTCCGCGTCGGAAACAACTGCCGAGTCTTCCCTGCCTCCGTGTCGTCCCCTTCCCAGGCCTCGCCGTCGTCCACCGCCCTGGTGCTCTCGGCGCGGCGTGGTCAACGTGGTCAACGACCGACATGCATCTGAAGTGGACTGTACGTGGAGAGGCCAACAGTTGGGTCCACGGCCGCATGCAAGGAAATGCCTCCTTATTACGCACAAAATAATGATTCCTCCTCTGACATTAGGGACCCACCGAAAGGGCCTCTGTATTTCGCGAAAAAACGTTACCTCTGCTGATAGCTCGGACCCACCAGCTATATCTTCGCACGCAAGGAAGTGCCTCCTTATTACGCCCAAAAAAATGAATACCCCCCTGCTAGCTGGGACCCACCTTGGTGGGAGGCTGACTTGTGGGCCTACTAAGTTGACGGGGATAGAGGGCTTTGTCAACTTAGTCAATATGCACGATTCTAGCTCCTGTGACCGTACGATGTCCATCCAACGGCCGTAGTGCTTCTTCAACCTCTGGTCTTCTTGCTCCAGCCGCCCAAACCAGCGCCGGTCGTGCCTCGTGCTCCTGCCTCCCGTGGCCGGCTGCGATGCGCCAGAGGCCTCACCACCCCTACTACTCCCACCGCTGGCCAGGCCATTCCTCTACTCACCCACACCCCCTGTTATTCTGCGGCGACGGTAGCCTCACACCGCAGCGAACCAGTGAACCCTCGTACTCCTCTACGCGTGGGCATCCACTACCGCGTCTTCCCCAGCTCCATGTCGTCCCCTTCCTAGGCCTCGCCGTCGTCCACTGCCCTAGTGCTCTCGGCGCGGCGTGGTCAACATGGTCAAGGAACGGCTTCCATCGGACGTGGACTGTACATGGAGAGGCTGACAGCTGGGTCCACGACCGCAGCAAGGAAGTGCTTCCTTATTACGTGCCAAATAATTATTCCTCCACCTGATAGCGGGATCCACCGGACGGGCCACCGTATTTCACGAAAAAACATTTCCCCCTGACTGCTAGGACCCACCAGCTACATCTTCGCACGCAAGGAAGTGCGTCAAGGCAAAAAAAACGATTCGCGACCTGACTGCTGGGACCCAGCAGCTACATCTTCGCAGGCAAGGAAGTGCCTGACAGTCGGGACCCACCTGGTCGAAGCGTACGTAGCGTTGTCATTCTGGTCGCGAACGTGTACGTACATACTAGTCAATGTAGAGGCGCGCACGTGTTGTAGTAGAGGCGCGCACGTAGCATGTACACGTACGTACAGCGGCCAGGGCGCAAGAAAGAAAATACAGCCACGTATGTGTACATACGGGCAGGGTCTCTAACGCCTACTCGCGCATACGTACGGTCAGGGCTCGTCTACATGGCTGGGTAGGAACGGAGAAACAGCGTCGTCGTCATGTTCATGGGGAGGCAACGGAATGCGTCGTGTTCATGGGGAGGCAACGGAATGCGTCGTGTTCATCGGGAGGGCTTGGACGGAACATGCGATGGAAACGAGGCCTGGCATATCGCAGAACGGAGGAAACGGCCTTGTGTTCGACCGGCCACGTTCGAAACGGGGTCCTGTTCATCGGGAGGGGTCTGGAGTACCGCAAAACGGAGGAAACGGACCTCCTACGGTCGAAACGGGGGTCCTGTTGATCGGGTGGGGTGTGGCGTACCGCAAAACGGACGAAACAGACTTGTGTTGGAGCGCTATGGTCGAAACGGGGGTCCTGTTCATCGGGAGGGGTGTGGTGTACCACAAAACGGGACTCCACGGGATATTGTTCATCTCCACCGTCGACCCCCTCCAGCCTCCACGAGCTATTGTTCATCCACCGTCGACCTCCTCCAGCCTCCACCTACGACTGTTCATCCAGCCTCCACCGCGCGCTACTCCACCGGCTACTGTTCAACCACCCCTCTCCACGGGCTCCTGTTCAACCACCCCTCCACGGGCTACTGTTCATCCTTCCCTCCACCATCTACTGTTCATCTTGCCCTCCATGGGGTGGTCCTGTTCATCCAGCCCTCCACGGGGTCCTGTTCATCAAGCCCCAACCGGCTCGATCGATCGAGGTCC